>NW_024743978.1:0-12969 GCF_018991925.1 Homarus americanus | reverse complement strand
CAATCTTCACTACATCTCACTTCACAATCTTCACTACATCTCACTTCACAATCTTCACTACATCTCACTTCACAATCTTCACTACATCTCACTTCACAATCTTCACTACATGTCACTTCACAATCTTCAATACATCTCACTTCACAATCTTCACTACATCTCACTTCACAATCTTCACTACATCTCACTTAACAATCTTCACCACATCTCACTTCACAATCTTCACTACATCTCACTTCACAATCTTTACTACACCTCACTTCACAATCTTCACTACATCTCACTTCACAATCTTCACTAACACCATCCTTCATCACTACATATAACAACATCCATCATCACTAAGTATAACACCATCCATCATCATCACTACATATAACACTATCCATCATCACTACATATTACACGATCCATCATCACTACATATAACACCATCCACCATCACTACATATAGAACCATCCATCACGACATATAACACCATCCAACATCACTACATATAACACCAACCATCATCACTACATATAATATCATCCATCATCACTACATATAACTCCATCCATCTTCACTACATATGACACCATCCAGCATCACTACATATAACACCACCCATCATCACTACATATAACATCATGCATCATCACTACATATAACACCATCCATCAACACTACATATAAAACCAACCTATCTTCACTACATATAATATCATCCATCATCACTACATATAACACCATCCAACATCACTACATATAACACCACCCATCATCACTACATATTACATCATCCATCACTACATATAACTCTATCCATCATCACTACATATAACACCATCCACCATCACTACATATAACACCAACCATCATCACTACATATAACATCATGCATCATCACTACATATAACACCATCCATCATCACTACATATAACACCATCCATCACTACATATAGAACCATCCTATCATCACTACATATAACATCATCCATCATCACTACATATACCACCATCCATCACTACATATAGAACCATCCTATCATCACTACATATAATATCATCCATCATCACTACATATAACACCATCCAACATCACTACATATAACACCACCCATCATCACTACATATAACATCATCCATCATCACTACATATAACTCTATCCATCATCACTACATATAACACCATCCAGCATCAATACATATAACACCAACCATTATCACTACATATATCATCATGCATCATCACTATATATAACACCATCCATCATCACTACATATATTACCCTCCTATCATCACTACATATAACACCATCCATCATTAATACATATAACGCCATCCTTCATCACTACATATAACACCATCCATCATCACTACATATTATAACACCATCCATCATCTCTACAAACACCAGTCCTCAAGACTATAGTGATAAACAGAGCTTCATTTTGTTGTCAATTTCTTTAAATTCCAACCTTATTAAACCGTAATTCTTTCTGTATGGTCAAATTTTGATTTGACCTCAGTGAGAGAGCTGTTAGTGTCAGTACATCACAATGGTGTTCAGACGCACTGTATCGAAGGTGTCTGAGGTGGAGGTGAAGGCTTGCAAGGATTTCGTTGTACTGCAGACTTCGACACCAGCTTTGTGGTGGTTGCAACAAACATCTACCCTGGTGTGGCCCCTAAGCAGATTCGACCATTGTTTGAGGAATGTGGACAGATGGACCTATTTGTGATGCCCGCAAAAGACAACAAAAATTAACACTATGGCTTCGCATACATCCGATACTTTGACGAAGCCTCCTGTGATAAGGCTGTTGGACGATTGGATGGTGACAGCATTGGCCGCAGCCGAAAATCAACTAACAAACTGGAAGTTAACTACTACAGTGCCCATGGTACCTTGAACAACCTTGATCGCCAAGTTGCTGAGTTCATTGTTCTATCCAATGTTGCCGACCAACAACCCGCCTCTATCCTTAAGAAGACCAACGTACGCACTACCGTTGCCAAGTCAGTTACCTTCAATTATGACAATTTGGGCGACATCAGGGAGCGCGAAACTTCCACAGCTACTTACACTCTGTCTGTACCTCCCAACCAATGAATCTAACTCAACTGCTGCCATCGAATAAGAAAATGTCACCAATAGTTGTACCTCTGGGAACCTGGAGGGAGGCACCAACCCTGATGAAGGCTCAGTAATATCTACCATGTTATTTAAACACTTATAATACATATAACATCATCCATCATCACTACATATAACACCATCCATCATCACTACATATAACACCATCTATCATCACTACATATAACATCATCCATCATCACTACAGATCGGTAGAGTAGTTTTCGAGATTCTCGTGCGGACACACAAGCAAAGACACACACACACACACAAACAGACATACTTTTTTGTTTTATATCGATAGAAGATAGATCATCACTACATATAACACCACCCATCATCACTACATATAACATCATCCATCATCACTACATATAACACCACCCATCATCACTACATATAACATCATCCATCATCGCTACATATAACATCATCCATCATCACTACATGTAACACCATCCATCATCACTACATATAACATCATCCATCATCACTACATATAACACCATCCATCATCACTACATATAACATCATCCATCATCACTACATATAACACCATCCATCATCACTACATATAACATCATCCATCATCACTACATATAACACCATCCATCATCACTACATATAACACCATCCATCATCACTACAGATCGGTATAGTAGTTTCCGAGATTCTCGTGCGGACACACAAACACATACACACAAACAAAAATACATACTTCTTTGTTTTATATATATAGATACAAGAAACAAAAATCTTTAATTATTTATTAATTGTAAGTTTTAAGGTTTTCCTGGAACCATTGGCAGGAAATAAGGACACTTGAACCTTGAAAACTTACTGTCGTCATAATTATTTATAATAAACCTGTCGATGTTTATTTCCGGGTTAAAGTAAAAGCAAGGTTTTGTCTGGACTATTATCATATAGACAGTTGTTGGTTGACGATACTGAAGGCCTATACAGGTGTGTGGTGCTTGTGCTTGGTGATGCTTCGTTTATGAGAGATAATCCCAGGAGTGAACTTTGTTCTGAAAGGACAAACAAAAAAAGTCATTAGTTATCGTTGTCTCGGAAGTGTTTATATGTCGGTCACTCTTGTGTTGTCGATGTGTCCACCCCACAGAGTTATTGCGTGAAGTGACACATTAGACTTCAATTAAAGATCCTCTCCTCTCCATATGGAAGCTGTTCACACCTCTTGACAGCATTTGGTCTGACATTTAGTTATAAAGGTCGTTTTTTGTCTAGTTCATCTTCCTATGAAAATTAACAATTCATATCACGTTTTAGAGTTGTATGTTCTTCAAGTCAATTAACACAGTACAGGTAACACCAGAGTCAGGCAGGTACAGTGTTAAGCGTCGTGGTCTACTGCTGTCTTACTGAGTAACGATGATGAAGTAAAGTGGGAAATGACTTTGCCATGAGAGAGGAGAGGAAAGAGAGAAGGAAAGAATAGAAACGGGAAGTAAAGTAGTAGGGAGTAATAGCAGGTGGGCTGTCCACCTAGCTGAGTCGAGGTGATTGGTTGGGGTGGTGGACATACACAGCACGCTCCTGCTCGCTCAAGGGAGGCTGGGGTGGGGGGAGCTAAGCTAGTTAGGCATTCAGTACTGTATTGTGTGTTAATTTATGTAAGTTAAATGGTGGTGTTATTTTTTCATGTATTGTATAAAGTGAGTCTCTTTTTTATATAATAACCCACCTGAAGTGTCGCCCCAGGAAAAGGTAACAGAGACCTTAATGACACAGGTAGATTGTCACTCCCCTCGCCGCCCAGCGTATCCCACCTGAAGATTAACCATCCCGGCGATACCTGGAGGGGGGGGGGCTTAAGTATAATATATACTCTTATATAATAATGTTGATGCTATAATACACTGGCAGTCATAGTACAGTACATGTGTTGCCTTTATTGAGTTGAGTTTTGTATTTTTAGAAAAAGAGAGAGAAATCTGAGCAACATAATATGGAGACAGAGAGAGAGAGAGAGAGTGTATTACATTGCCACACCTGATTCCTTCCTGGTGTATATTTTTACCACCTCTGGTACAACTGTGTCTCTTGCCGATCTATTTTGCACTGTCGCTTCCTGCCTTTCATCTTCCACCTTTCATCTTTTCCTTCATCTTCTTCTCCCCATCGTCTTTCTCCTCCATCTTACCCCTTCATCTTCCCTCCCTTCTTCCTCCCTTCCATCTCCCCCATTCATTTCTTCCTCCTTCATCTTCCTTTCCCCTTTATTTTACCCCTCCATCTTCCCTCCTTTTACCTTCCTCCTTCGGTCTTCTCCTTTCTTTTCCACCAATCTCCTTACCTTCCACTGCTGTCTTAGTCCATTACTGTTTTAAGAAATTTTGTTTTTTCAAGGATTTTGATATTTCATTCATTTACAATTCTTTTTTGTTTTAATTTCATTTTCTCACTCCTGATTCAAGTGATTCAAGAGATGCAAATAATTTGAAATATCCAGCCCTTATAATGTCTTTAGTGCCTCTTAAACTTGGGTAAATATTATTCCATTAAGTTTATAAACAAATACACGACTCAGACACGTTGGTATTATAATCACAAAGCAAGGATATCGAGAAGTTGTGACGCTTCATCTGTACAACCAGTTGAGAATAAACTTTCCTTCTCTAAAAGTTACAAGAAATGAGGGAGAGTTTCTCGCCAGGGGGCGCAGCGCTGTGAGAGAAGAATTAAATAAGCCTGATTAGCTAAGAAGACGACCAGGGGTAAGAAATGGTCCGTCTTGAGGATGTGGTTCAGGAGGTGAGGTGAAGATATAAACCTCGAAGACGTCATAAAACACAGAGATGACACTATTTCTAACCTTCCCAAGTCTCTGGTGGGTGGCAGGTGATCACCAATATGAAATACACCAACATGAAATACACCAACATGAAATACACCAACATGAAATGCGCCAAAATGAAATAGAAGATGCCAAGTGAGGTTGATTATGACTCAGACAGTAACCATAGCAGGACCTAAAAACAGCCAAGACTCTTCTAAAATGAGAACTTAAATTATAATTTCTGCCCAAGAGTGCGAGTGAGTGAACTTTAATTTCCATTATAGTACAGTATAAAACTTTAATGAGTTCATCTTCAACGTGATCTTAAATTTTAGTGGGTGAATTTTTTCATTGGATAATTAAGTCTTTGAGAATAACATTTTAAGGCGGCCATTTAGTGTCATCATGCTGTAAGATGTAGATACGCTCCAAAAACTATGTTTACGATTTTGTGTTAGACGATATGACACAACAGACAAAGTATTTTGACGACCCTACCGAGACAACAGGAGTCACAGTGTTCATTTTGAAATTCATCGGTCTCCTCCATAAAGGCACTTTTGGAGTGTTTGTTTACAACTGCTAGTGGTTAATGTGATGCAGCAGTGTACAGCTCATAGTCCATAAGGTGTTTCTTAGGCCAGACCCTTGAGAGTACAGTGGGTGGTTACACTACTCACCTGCCTTACACTCTCCCTGATGCTTTTGTTAGATGTTGAAACAGGAACTGTGGATCAACCTGTACAGCTTCTCCTTTTACTTTCACACAAACAATAGATTTAACATGTTGCCTAAGTACTTTGATGAAACAATAAGCACAAATGTGTTATCGTCATGATCCGCCTTATGTGATTATATTGCCAGTTGATGTGGGCCCGACCTTGTTTTGACACACTGACTGGCCTCGTGTTAATTTATTCTCACTTAACATACTTTTTTCGTACCTGAACTCCTCGACCGAACGCTCTTAAAGTTTGTAGAGAAGTTGAAACGGGTCTTATTGATATTCGTGTAGGCAGATTGATAGAGGTCCCAGCAATAAGAGAGTACAGCCGGGTCCTGCTGGAGACACTGAACACATTTCAGTTATTACATCTGGAAATACACGATCACCAAAGAAAACGAAGACAATTTTACCAACTAATATGGTCGAGGTTCTGTAGATATGGGCCACAGCTCACGTACGGTCGCTATCTGATCTTCTCGACCAGTGTAACAAGAAAGATCTTTACAAACACTATAATATGTAGTCAACGCGCAGTGACTCAGTAATAACTTATTGCTCCTTTGATTCAAGTGTTCGACAACAAGCCGAATATGTTCCCTCTGTTCCTTTGACTATCTTGTGTGTACGATCTTGTGGACTGGGGCGTGATCACGATCAATGGTTGTCCCACTCACTCACTCACTAGGTTTCCTGCCATCTCTTACCCATGAAATTAGATTAAATCTGCCCTGTCGTATCCTCTTTACCTATCCTATCCCCCCTTGTCTCTATTAACCTTAATATATCATCACTCTCTCTCCCCTACTCTCCTTCCCTGCTTCCTCTACCACTATCTCCACCTCCTCTTTCCTTCCCCTTCCACAATTATTATATCCTCATATCTATGTCTGTCATTCTCTTTATCTGTTCCTACTTCTTTCACTATATCTCTCTATCCCCTCAGCCTAAATCACAATGGCTACAAGAACGAGAGCTTGTGTTGGTAAAAGAGGAATTTTTGAACACCATGACAAATGTATATTTTTTGATGACTTAGGGAGAATGTGTGGCGTGATTAGTGTAGAAGAGGAGATTATCACACCCTTCTACCCAGTTTTGTTAGTCTCTTATGCCCCACCCTGCCAGTCCTCATACCCTACCCTTCTAGTTCCTCATACCCTACCCTGTTAGTCCCTCATACCCTACCCTGTTAATCCCTCATACCCTACCATTCCAGTCCCTCATATTCCACACTACCAGATCCTCATACCTCGCCCTTCCAGCCTGTCTTTGTGTCCCAACCAAATTAAGTTCTGTAAAAATCTACCTGATGTCTTTCGCCTTCCATTACCATCATCTCCCAATTGGTTGTCTTGTAAATAGTAGATCGATGCCCTGGAGTCTCTGGTAGTTTCAATAAGTCTGGAGCCCAACTCATTAAGGAACTTCAGGGTGCTGTCATGCTGGGGAGGGAGGGAGTGGGAGCTGCATTATGCTGTCATGCAGGGGAGGGAGGGAGAGGGAGCTGCATTATGCTGTCATGCTGGGGAGGGAGGGAGAGGGAGCTGCATAATGTTGTCATGCTGGGGAGGGAGGGAGAGGGAGCTGCATTATACTGTCATGCTGAGGAGGGAGTTAGGGAGAGGGAGCTGCATTATGCTGTCATGCTGGGGAGGGAGGGAGGGAGAGGGAGCTGCATTATGCTGTCATGCTGGGGAGAGAAGGAGAGGGAGCTGCATTATGCTGTCATGTGCTGGGGAGGAGGGGAGAGGGAACTGCATTATGCTGTCATGCCAGGAGGGAGAGAGCGAGCTGCAGCTGGGTTTGTCATGTGCTGGGGAGGAGGGGAGAGGGAGCTGCATTATGCTGTCATGCTGGGGAGGAGGGAGAGGAGCCGCACAGAGCGCTGTGCTGAAGGAGGGAGAGGAAGCTGCATTACAGGCTGGGCTATGCTCTGGGAAGGAGGGGGAGAGGAACCTGCCTTATGCTGTCAAGCTGGAATGGAGGAGAGGGAGCTGTATTGGCGCTGGCTGTCATGCTGAGAGAGGGAGAGGAGCTGCATTGTGCTGTTGCCAGCTGGGGAGGATGGAGAGGGAGCCAGGCTTGCCATGCCAGAGGGAGGGAGGGAGCAGCATTACGGACACAGTGTTGGGGAGGGAGGGAGGGAGAGGAGCCAGCATTGGCGCTGTCATGCTGAAGGAGGGAGAGGAGCCAGATGAGGCTGGCTGCGTCAGAGAGGAGAGGGAGCTGCATTATGCTGTCATGCAGGGGAGGGAGGGAGAGGGAGCTGCATTATGTTGTCATGCTGGGGAGGGAGGGAGAGGGAGCTGCATAATGTTGTCATGCTGGGGAGGGAGGGAGAGGGAGCTGCATTATACTGTCATGCTGAGGAGGAAGGGAGGGAGAGGGAGCTGCATTATGCTGTCATGCTGGGGAGGGAGGGAGAGGGAGCTGCATTATGATGTCATGCTGGGAAGGGAGGGAGAGGAAGCTGCATTATGCTGTCATGCTCGGGAAGGAGGGAGAGGGAACTGCATTATGCTGTCAAGCTGGGGATGGAGGGAGATGGAGCTGCATTATGCTGTCATGCTGGGGAGAGAGGGAGAGGGAGCTGCATTAAGCTGTCATGCTGGGGAGGGATGGAGAGGGAGCTGCATTATGCTGCTGTCATGCTGGGGAGGAGGGAGAGGAGCCAGCATTGTTGTCATGCTGGGGGGGGGAGGGAGGGGGAGGGAGAGGAGCCGCATTATGCTGTCATGCTGGGAAGGGAGGGAGAGGGAGCTGCATTATGCTGTCATGCTGGGGAGGGAAGGAGAGGGAGCTGCATTATGTTGACATGCTGGGGAGGGAGGGAGAGGGAGCTGCATAATGTTGTCATGCTGGATAGGGAGTGAGAGGGAGCTGCATTATCCTGTCATGCTGGGGAGAGAGGGAGAGGGAATTGCATTATGTTGTCATGCTGGGGAGGGAGGTAGAGGGAGCTGCATTATGCTGTCATGTCGGGGAGGGAGGGAGAGGAGGTTGCATTATGCTGCATGCTGCATTAATATGATGCAGCATAACTCCAGCAGTCTCACTACAGCTTTGTATGTTTACTGTATGTTTACAGTCGAATGAAAACCTGAGAGACTACTCAATATAAGTCCTTTCATTATCATTGTCACGGACACGGACACAAGAATTCAATGGATCTAAGTAACGAAAATAATGAATAATTTAAGTTGTTGTCAAAGACTTTCATATGATTATTGTTTATAACTGAAGGTCTTGGAACTATTTTATCACAACAAAGAAATATAATGCAGTAAAACATGGACAGTGACGAAGTACAATAAAGAACAAACACAAACTGTGACATAGAGAACATCCAAGATACAGGAAGACAAACAATAGTAAAATGACAAGGACAGTCATGAGGACACTGAAGGTGAAACTAACAAAAGATACCCGGAGGAGTTGTTATAAATATTGATTTATGTTTTTAACTTTTTGTACTTTTTTGAAGATTTTGTTTTCTCCATAATAAAAAAATATCGGTTAATATTCGTTTTTATTCCAATAGGTATTTGGCATTTTTTTACCATTATCACTAGGATTATTTTCAGGTTAGGTCAGGTGAGGTCAGGTAAGGTAGGTTAAAGAATACCAAAATAAAAAAATAAAAAATTATCTACCAATTGGGGAAATTGGGATGAAAAATTTTTTTTACCCAATTTTCTCCAAGAGGTGTAAGATGATCTTGCAGCTTCATACAAATTCACTAAACAACAATAATAATCCAAGAGTTAGTAAGGCATCACCTGGTCATGTTAAGCCCACCTGGTGAAGATAAACATGTTGGTAATGTTTGTATCGTGACTGAACCACCTCACACAGCAGCCCTGAGGCTTTAGGCCACTGACTTAAGTGCTTACATTATACAAAATAACGCTCTGTAATGGCCGATGATGCTGTTTTGGTTGTCTAATTGTAGTTTCCAACACGGTAATTACAGCAGGTATCTTTTTATTATCCTGCCATTAAAATAATTAAGTGAATTTATAGACTTACGTAATATCATGAAAGGATAAAATACACACTAACTGGAGTCTAACTAACCTGGTGTGACTCCTCTCCGCCCCACCCAACACATAATCATCCACTCCAGGTAACCTTACACCGCCTAATGGAGCCAAACCTAATAGAATCACACCGAACTTATCCAAATAAACTTTTCAGTGGGTAACCTTGACTCTACCAAACCTTGGCTTTAGACGCTAGTATAAGTCTGGCTGGAGGGACCGTAGTCATTATAAGGGAAGCTTTTGAATAATAGCCATTACCTGCCTCCCGTTAACACTAATGAAATGTTCCTAAAATTAAACAAACTACAATTAAATCCAAATCCTTTTGAATATTTACATAATTTACTGGAGTGTTTCATTATGTTAGTGTGGGGGGCGTTTGTTGTAGCCGGGACTCCTCTTCAGATAATATAAATACAGATAATGTTGTTTTAATAAGTAATCTCTTAATGAAAATGTAGAGAAAATTGGTCAACAAATCTTAACAGTTATCCTGATTTCTTAAAGAACAATAGAGGAATAAGAAGAGGAGGAGGAGGGAAAGAAAAGAAAGCATAAAGAAAACAATATAACAAAGATGAACAACAGAGAAAAAATGAAGAGTAAGATGAAAGAAACTTAGACTGATCAAAAAGACGTATAACAATCTGATTAAAACTAATCACTATATTAGATCAGATCAGATCAGATCAAGGTTAGGTTAGTTTTCGTTAGATAAGGTCAGGTTAGGCTAGGCTAGGCTAGGCTAGGCTAGGCTAGACTTGTTTTACACAAATGTTAGGTTAGGTTAGGTTAGGTCAGGTTAGACTAGGCTAGCCTAGGCCAAGGTGGGTGGAGCTTTGCTGACGTCAGCAGGCAGACTTCCTCGCCTACCTCTCACCTCTTATAAACAGAACATTTTATGGTTCTATATACTGTACTTTGTTATCTCAGTATCTCACATAGAAAATAATACTAATAAAGAGTTTAATCTTGCATATAACTTTAGCTAAGGACACCAGTCAGTGTGGTGGGTGATACACAGAAGGAAAGGTTAAAAGAAAAACAATGTATTTCAGTTATAGTCTTGTATTTAAATAACTGCAGCTTAAGATAGGGTAATGATGACTATATATACAGTTGCCTACAGGAGTTCTTTTCCTCCCTGTTTGTCCATTATACTAATAATGTAGACATGAGGTGACAGGAGTTATGACTTCATATGATAAGTGTTACAGCCACTGACAACAGATTATCAGATTATGGGTGGTGGGGGGGTGGGGGGGGGCAGTTAGAGCAGGTGATCACAGGTGCTGCCTTTGCCTCCAGGTGTGAGTGATGTGACAGGAATTATGACCTCACAAGACAAGTGTTACCTTCACTGACACTTGTTTCATCAAAAGATTAAACACGTAGACGTTTACAGTCATCCATAGACTCACATTTATGGTACAACAGTTGCAGAAGTGCATGCAACACACCTGGTTCCACATTATTGAGAATCAATGATGCAGTGTACTGGAACGAATGACTTTATCAAATCACTTGGGAAGAGAAAAAAACTACTAAAAACATCATTAGTCGCAGCAGTAGCCTTGATAAAAGTATTTTCTCTTTGGTCTTGCAAATAAATCCTCTCCTTCTCCCATCCTTTATTTTTTCTCAGTGAGAGGAACATCTCTCTCCCTCCTTACATCATCCAGTTCACGTTGTAAATCCACAGTGATCAGAACTGGTCTCTCTTCCTCTGACTTGTCTGCTACTATTAATGTTCCTATGTCCAATAGGGCACAGAGAGAGAGAGAGAGAGAGAGAGAGAGAGAGAGAGAGAGAGAGAGAGAGAGACAGAGAGAGAGAGAGAGAGAGAATTGTAACTATGTACAATTGCCTACAGGATAACCTTTCCTCCCTGTTGTGCTCATTATATTAATAATGTAGACATTAGGTGAGGTTCTTAGATTAGACTTTTTGTGCAAGAGATAGGAAACGTAGGACTTAGGTGTGTTCTCCTGTGGCTGGGATAGGGCATGTAGCTGAGAGGATAGATATAGTCTTGTCAGGGGAAGTACCAATCCGGTAGTGTGTCTTAGAGTAGGAGGCAACGACATAGGAAAGGTTAGGAGTGAGGAACTTTTCAGCAGGTATAGGGAGGCATTAGGGAAGATTAGTGATAGGGTAGGGAACCCAATAGTATGTGGTGTCTCGTCTAGAAGAGGAGTTGGCGGTGAAAGGCTGTCCAAGGCAATTGCTATAAATTGCCGACTGGAATAAAAAAAACATTGTGTAAGCAATGGTTGGGCGTTCATTGATAACTGGCGACGATTCTACGGCAACGACTACCTGTACAGTCGTGACGGGGTACACTTGTCTGGAGAGTGAAATTGTCACTCCGAAGGGGAACTTTCGCCAGTAGATAGAGGGGAGTATAATTGGTTACTCAGAACAAGGGGTAAAACAGGACCAGGGAAGGGTAGGTTTAAATGTGTACTATACAAACAGTAGGAGCATTAGAAATAAAATAGACTTGCTGAGAGCGGTTGTATGTACTGAGAATGTAGACGTCATAGTAGCCACCTAAACCTGGATGAATCTGGCGAGCAAGAACTTTTATCTGAGTAACACAAAGAAGGGTACAACCTTTTTCACAAGGACAGGGAAGGTAGGAAGGGGGGAGGAGTTGCACTCTTCGTCAGAGATACATTAAAATGGTGCATTAATAATACAATAAAGGGTGAAATAGGAACTGAGTCTGTATGGGTAGAAATGGCAGAAAGAAGCGAAAACTAATTATGGAGAGATTTACCGGCCCCCAAGTCTTGGGAAAGAAGCAACTCAGCCCATATGGCAGGAAATGAGTAGGGCAGCAATATACAACAACCTATGCATTATGGGGGATTTCAACTTCAGAAATATTGACTGGGACAACATTGTAGGTGACTATGAATCTGAAAACTTCCTAGACGCAGTACAGGACAATTTTTTGAATCAACTAATTACAGAACCTACTAGAGGTGACAATATATTAGACCTAGTATGAACAAATAAAGAAAATATTATCAGAGATATCACAATAGGGGAAGAACTTGGGAACAGTGATCACAGAGAAATCAGGTTTACCCTAAATTTGGAAAGGAAAAATAATGAAAATATGGTCAGAGTCCCAGACTTTCCATCTGCGGATTATGAGGTGTTAAGAAGGTACCTAGGCTTAGTTTAGAGTGTGTTGTATACACAATGTCCCGAGAAAGCAGTCATGATTATAAGAACCAATTTCGTCTTTCACTGCTTTTGAAGG
>NW_024743977.1:0-2500 GCF_018991925.1 Homarus americanus | reverse complement strand
GAGGGAGGGGATTGGGAAGGCGAGGGGAGGGGGGGCGGAGGCAGGCATGGGAGGGGAGGGGCGGGATTGGGAAAGGAGGGGGAGGGGGGCGTGAAGTAGGCACGGGAGGGGGGATGGGCGGAGGCAGGGTACGGGGGAGGGGGGGCGTGGAGGGGGTACGGGGGAGGGGGAGGGGGGCGCAGAGGTAGGCATGGGAGGGAGGGGCGCAGGCAGGCACGCCGAGGGGAGGGGCGGAGGTTGGTACGGGGAGGGGAGGGGCGGGAGGCAGGTACGGGGAGGGGAGGGGACGTGGAGGTGTCTAGGGAGGGGAGGGTGGAGGTAGGTGCCGGGGAGGGGGAGGGGGGTGAGGTAGGAACGGGGAGGGAGGGGCGGAAGGGCATGGGAGGGGGTGAGGTAGGCATGGGGAGGGGAGGGGTGGTGGAGGTAGGCACATGGGAGGGGTAGGGGGCGGGAAGTAGGTACGTGGGAGGGGAGGGGGGGAGTGGAGGTAGGCATGCAGGGGGAGGGGGGCGTGGAGGGGTACGGGGAGGGGAGGGGGGGCGTGAGGTAGGTACGGAGGGGAGGGGGGCGTGAGGTAGGTACTGGAGGGGAGGGGCGGGAGGTGGAACGGGAGGGGAGGGGCCTAGTAGGCATGGGAGGAGGGGCGGAGGCAGGTACGGGAGTGGGGAGGGGGCGACGTGGTACGGGGAGGAGGGGGCGGAGGTAGCTGGGAGGAGGGGGCGAGGTAGAACGGGGAGGGGGAGGGGCCTTGGTAGGTTGGTACGGAGGGGGAGGGGTGGCGTGAGGTAGGTACAGGGAGTGGGAGGGGTGGCGTGATGCCATATGAAAAATGTATATATATACTGACGTTATAGTTGTCTCGGTCAGACTGTAACATTTACTCGCCAAAACCCAAGACCCCTTGACAAGACCTCCACCATCACCTGCCCATTTAAGACTCATCCTGCCTGGAAGACGGTCCTCAAAGTCTAAAACGTGCAGAAGATCTTGTAGTTAGTGTCTTGCTCGGCCTTCTGGAGCCAGGGAGGAGAATGCTAGCTAATTAACAGACCTCCTGGGACTTACACCAGCAAACTAATGGACACTTCCGGAGAGAGAGACAGAGAGAGAGATAGATCACGTCAAGGATGGTGTGAATAATATTGTTGATGTTAATATAAAAAATTAGCCAAGAATCAAGTTATTTTCACTGTTCAGAAAGTTGAGTTTAACTATTTCAATCTTAAGCATTTGATAGTAAACTGTTAAACACATTCGTCAATTCGCTTAGAGAGAAAAGAAGAGGAAGAAAGAACTGAGAGAGTTAGTCTTTCTCCTAACAAGGTTCGCTTCTGTCTCGTGAAGGTGTAAGTTACCTGCTGGGGGGAGGGAGAGACCCGTCCTGCGTCTGTTTGTTGGTTCATCCTGTATGTCTGTTTTCGACGAGGGTAACTTAAGACAATGGCTACCAGAATAATATATTAACCTCGACACAAAACTTCAAGCTTCATTCATTTTGTTTTAATTTACAGGATGGAAAAGTGATTTGTCAGAGTAAAACTTGTGTTGACATAAAAGGGAATATATTTACCTTGTCGCCGAATGGGAGAGAAGACCGTGTGCAAGTTTCATTCGCGCGTACGTAAATCTCTCTCTCTCTCTCTCTCTCACCAACGCCTAGCCCCGCGTCTCAACCCTCTCACAACCTGCCAGGCCTGACTTTGTACACCTGGCCGAGTCAGTCACCATTACTCAGGTGTTGTGTGTCGCCTCTGCTGCTGGACTGTTTCACTAACACTCTCAACTGCCTCACAACTTGCTGCCGCGTCTTGAAACTTGTGAAATGCTGGTCCCCCCCCCACCCCCCCGCTCTCTCTCTGCCCTTTTTAATTTTCTTCTTGTTTCTCTTAATTATCACATCATCTTTTTTATTCAGTTTCTTCTAATTCTCTTTTTCCATTAATTGTGGAGAGAGAGAGAGAGAGTGTGTGTGTGATGACCACTAATAATAACTCGTTATCGCCAACTCTCCACTGTCAGGTGGCCAATCTACCTCCTCTCAATTACCACTCTTGATGTTCAGTCTGGTAAAAAACACTTTCCCAGCCAATCACAATGTATTATGCTGCTGCTGTGTGTGTGTGTGTGTGTGTGTGAACAAAACAATATTAAGTACACCAGGCCAACAGTCTGCTTCACCATCCATTTAGAGCTTAGCGGATAGAGTTGGTGTGATCAGCAGAATGTGTTACTGAGGGCAGCACCAGGCGGGACACAGTGTTTGGCAGACAACATTACCTGGTGGTCATTATGATCATCACAGATAATCCAGGAAATCCCTTTACAAGTCGAGAGCATTATGTTTCATCGGATTTATTTCTCACACGGATGAAAAATGTAAAAAACGCCACTAATATCTATTTCATCTATCGGCCTCATTCATCTATATATATATATATATATATATATATATATATATGTATATATATATATATATATATATATATATATATATATATAT
>NW_024743976.1:0-38825 GCF_018991925.1 Homarus americanus | reverse complement strand
GATCTTTACTCATTACTAAATCTTACCTTTATATATAGGACAATTTCCCCCATAATTACGAACTTTTACTTCAATACATCAACGTTTTGTCCGTAAATTGTTTTTGGTTATTTCTTACACCCAAAATAATTAAGTTACGATTTATTTTGAAGTTCATCGGGAATGTAGTTTATAAATATCACCACTTGATTGTTAGGTTAAGTTAGGTTAGGTTAGGTTAGGTTAAGTTAAGTTTGGCCGTAGGTATAGTGTCTGGCCCGGTGAGCGAGGTATGGCTGTGAAAACGGGTCACATTTTTATTTATCTCAAGTTGTTTATTTCTATTTTATAAACTAAAAAGAGTCAACAACATTTTCTTTATACACCAGTGTACAGTATAGTACGAGTATACAGTGTTGTGTATGGTGTATAACGAGGCCGCTCCTGTGTATGATGTCTTTGTCTTGTTGTGTATGTATGTATTGTTACTCGTATGATGTACTGTATGGTAGGGTTGCCATCACTCACTTTAAGATAACTTTAATCGCTAGATTTAAGGTCCCCTAAAAATGTTGTCGGTCGCTGTTCATAATTCAATCCGTCTACTCTGATTGGATCTAATTTCATGGATCTCTAGTTATTATCAATCATCTCTTTATTTTTTATGACAATTCGTGAAACTTTACATTTTAGTTTTTAATTAGTTTTTCGCTCAGTGAATCTCATTTGTCTCTTGAAATTTAACTTCTGTTTGATTCTTGACGTAATTATCTGACGTGGTACTTTATTTTATTATTGTTAAGTTTACACACACACACACACACACACACACACACACACACCGTCTCTCTCACTCTGTTGTTTAAGGTGAGAAAGTGTGAGAAAGTTTACACACATTAGGTGGGAAAATGTTCCTCACTTTGCGGGCCTCGATAGGGTAAATGATCTCATCTCGTGTCCCCAGAGTGAAGAAAAACGTCTCGTGTTTGAGTCGGTGAGGCAGCAAACGTTCCTTCCGCTGTGAGCTGAGAGTTAAGCTAAAGTGCCTGGATACATACATACATACATCGTTGTTCAGATAGATATTCAGTAAAATCGTATTACATGTTCACAATGATTCAGCACGTACTGTATAAACAATATACATACTGTAGACAGTGTAGACATACAGCTGAAGTCTTTTAAACACGTAATGATGTTGGTAATTACACTTGTCCACAACGATCAGAAATTATATAGAACTCTTTATCATTGTTCTAGACATTGGGGAAAATGTTCTAGTTTCTATTAGTAAATCTGAAGGTAAGTTTCATCTCTTGTGTTCAATGAAGTTGGAATAGGTTGAGACTGAGTTATTTGCGAGGCGAATTGTGTTTTCATCCCTGGAAAAATATGTACTCAAGGAAGAAATTGGGAAAAATAGTAGGTTTAAAATGCTGAGTTTGGTGAATTTTCCATCTAAGAAGTTGAATAAGTCGACTGTTTGTTTATGGTGTGGCAAGATATTACACCTCTCCCTTCCCTTCCCTTCCCTTCCCTTCCCTTCCCCTCCCCTCCCCCCTCCCCTCCCTTCCCCTCCCTTCCCCTCCCATCATCGTGTGAATTCTGCTTCAATTTGTTTTCTTATGCATGAGTGAAGTAGATTTTCATGTCATTGTTACATCACTGTTGAACATGCACAGTTGTTATGGGAAGTGTTAGGGAGGGAAGGATGAAAGAAGAGGGAGGGGAAGGGGAGAGAGGGAGGGGGAGGGAGGACAAATGGGAGAGAGAGAGGACAGGTGAAGGCGGGGAGGACAGGTGGAGGCAGGGGAGGACAGGTGGAGGCAGGGGAGGACAGGTGGAGGCGGGGAGGACAGGTGAAGGCGGGGAGGACAGGTGGAGGCAGGGGAGGACAGGTGAAGGCGGGGAGGACAGGTGGAGGCGGGGAGGACAGGTGGAGGTGGGGGAGTGACAGGAGGTGGGGGGAGGACAGGAGGCGGGGAGGACAGGTGGAGGCGGGGAGGACAGGTGAAGGCGGGAGGACAGGTGGAGGCGGGGGAGGACAGGTGGGAGGGTGGGGAGGACAGGTGAAGGTGGGGAGGACAGGTGGAGGTGGGGAGGGAGCAGGTGGGAGGTGGGGAGGACAGGTGGGAGGCGGGGAGGACAGGTGAAGGCGGGGAGGACAGGTACAGTGGGGAGGACAGGTGAAGGTGGGGAGGATGGTGGGTGGGGAGGAAAGGGGGGAGGGACAGGTGGAGGAGTGGGAGGGACAGGTGGGAGGTGGGGAGACAGGTGGAGGGGAGGACAGGTGGCTAAGGGAGGACAGGTGGAGGCGGGGAGGACAGGTGAAGGCGGGGAGGACAGGTGGAGGCGGGGAGGACAGGTGGAGGCGGGGGAGGACAGGTGAAGGCGGGGAGGACAGGTGGAGGCGGGGGAGGACAGGTGGAGGCTGGGGAGGACAGGAGGCGGGGAGGACAGGTGAGGGTGGGAGTAGGAGGCGGGGAGGACAGGTGAAGGCGGGGAGGACAGGTGGAGGCGGGGAGGACAGGTGGAGGCGGGGGAGGACAGGTGAAGGCGGGGAGGACAGGTGGAGGCGGGGGAGGACAGGTGGAGGCTGGGGAGGACAGGTGTAGGCGGCGTCACCTACGTTAACCTCTTACTGCTGATAATTCCTTTCATTTTCCACCTGAACTCTAATACTGCATTTATCTATAACTGAATACGGTAATTATTCAGTCAACACCGCCATTCGATTTATACCAACTTTTAATATCGCGTTACCTTAAAAAATTGAATTTCAATATGGGAAACAACCTGATTCTCCCAAGAAAGAACTATTATATTATCGGTAAATTTTCAGTTTCAGCCCCAACTACTGTTCGATCATGAATACCCTATTATCACCATTATTAGTCCTAGTTTATTATACCATACAAAGTTCTTTCCCGAAAACGTATCTTACCTTGTGTATATTTTATAGATGATGGGAGTTGTTTCAGCGTTGAGAAACAACACCTTGTGAAGTGTCAGTCAGAGAAGTTCAAAAGGAAATTTTCTCCTTTTTACTAAAATCTTCAACAATTAAGTCGTTCGGTGACAACTTATCTTCAGTAATGTCAACGGCTTAAAATATTAATTTTTGTTTTGTTTTTTAATGGTTCAAGTACACGAGATTGTATCTTTTTTCTAACCGAGAAACACACACACACACACACACGTCGACGTCATCAGCCTAGCCTATTCCCATTGGTCACAAGTTCTTGACGTCATCAGCCTCGCCTATTCTCATTGGTCACAAGTTCTTGTCGAAAAACTTATAAGTTGGTTCATTATTGGAAATATTAATTATTCTGTACAGCATTAATATCAGATTATTACGGAAAATATGTACTATACAGTTAAGTGTATTCAACTTATTCAATGATTTTGTTATTAATAATCTCTTTTGTCTTGTTTTTTAATTTATTGATAACTTATCGACATGAATCACCACTATTGTTTTCGTTTGTAATCAAAATTAAAAACAGCTGAAAGATCTGATACATTCCTAGTTGAATTATCATTTATTTTTATTGCTTGAATATAACAAATTTGTTTATCGTAGAGAGTATTAGTTTTAAATTCATTTATATAGAAACATCCTCACTGTGTTATGTCGGTACTTAGGAATTTTGATTTAACTCTTTAATTCGTACAAAAAAAATATGTAACTATTCGTTCCATAACTTTTGAATAGTTGCTATGCTTGTAGTTTTTATGAATCATAATTAAGAAAGAATAGAAGATGAGCTATTATAAAGAGTAAGTCAGTGAAGGCATATACAGTACATACAGAATATTAAACAATTATTCCTGATCTTATGAAACATGGACATAACCAACATGTAGTTGCCAGTTTGGGTTTGGGTTTGGTTTTGGTTTTGTTTTTGCGGGAAATAGCCTATCCGGGCACAGGTGCATATTTTCCGTAATAACCTGATTTTAAAGCTTTAAAGATTAATTAATATTTCCAATAATGAACCAAATTCAAATTTTTTCGACAAGAACTTCCGACCAATGAGAGCAAGCCTGGCTGATGACGTCATAAACGTTAATATTATGGTGTGTGTTTTCTCGCTCAGAAAAAACAAAACAAAATCTCTTGTACTCGACTCCAGTTTGTAAAAACTTGGAACATTTTGAATAGAGCACATAACAGAGGATAAATTATCACCAAGAGACTTATAGTTGAAGAAGAACAGTGACTTGTAAAAATCTCAGACTGACGCTCAAGGAGGTGAAGTTTCTTGTAACTGAAAAAATATCTTTCATCTCCAATAAAAAAAGGTAATATACCTTTTAGGACAGATTTTGTTTTATATTGCTTAAGTAATATTAACATATAATTGTAGTAGTGGTGCTCCAAGTGTAAAATGAACAGCAGTAAATGATTAACATAGTCAGGTGTCCTCGGCTGTTGTATTCGTAATTCAAGATATCTGGAGGTGCCGTGCTCTGTCGTGTCCTTTAAGACCCGTGGCTATCCTTAATATCCCAAACCATATGGGGTAGTTTATTGTGTGCCTCTTCTTTACCTAACGGCCACCTACTAGAGGTGGCCAAGTCAAGGGAAGACCAGTGGCCTGTGTAGGATCCCTCCATTGATCTTGTTAATTTTGTCTAGGGCTATTTTGAAGCCCAGTACTGTTCTCGATTCCACGGCTTGAGCTGGGAGAACGTCCCATAGATCTATCTCTCTCTGTCACTCTATGTGAAGAAGTATTTCCTTGTGTTCGTTCTGCATGATAGCTTGGTGAGCTTGAAGTTGTCCCTTCGTGTTGTCCCTTTCAAGATTTTAATTGTTTCAATGAGATCTGTTCTATTGGGCTTTTTTCTGAATAGTTGTTCGTCTTGAGGCCCTTAGTTTACTTGGATAATCGAGATGGCATAGTTAAAGAATCATCTTGGTTGCACCTTTTCTATGGGTGTTAGATCTTTCTGGAGGTAGGGTTTCCATGCCTGAATACAAAAATCCATACAATAAGAAGCATTTTCTTATCATTGTATTCAAAGGTACGCTTTATAATTCCCAAATATATTTTTTTCATTATTATTATTATTATTACTGCTGGGGCATCCCCCCCCCACTTGTTGCGTCGCCTTCAAGTGATTGATTGATCTGTCACAACGCCTACAGATTTTAACTTATCGACAGTATCCAGGAAGTTGTTATTAACAGAATAGTTGTGATTGGGGTTGTTGTATCCTATTTGTAGGGTCTTGCATTTCGTAATGTTAAAGGACGTTTGACTGTCTCCAGACCATTGAACAGCTCATGCAGTTGTCCTCATTGATGCGACATCATCTTGACTTGCTGCCTAAGTAAATACCATCGTAACTTTTTCGTGGCCACTTATATCGCTATATTTGCGGCCACATGACTGTCATTAATTCTACCGAGTAAGTGGTGTGTGATTGTTTCGTAGTAGTTTTTCTACTAATTTTACTCCAAGGAGAAATGTGTTATTGTATATCTGTTGGGTGGTCGTGGTATTGTTTTGTTTTTTTAAGTAATTGTGAATTATTCTTGTTTTTCGTATGTACTTTTATCGTCAGTCATATATTTTTATTTAAGCAGAGTACAGTATACCATCTTGAACCTCTGGGGTGATTAGGAAATGTATGTGCTTTTAGTATCGTATCTTGCCAGAGTGAAATAAGACGGTGTTGGTTGTTATGAGGAACAGTCATCAATATAAATATCATTCACTAATAACAATCTTTGTACCTGTATTATCAGCTGTTTTTTATAGGACCCAAATCCCCTGTAGTTCCGTACCACCAATACGTAACACAAAGTCACTCGCTCACTTGCTTTAGGTCTGAGTTTTCAATGTGTCGTGCTTATGTTTACTGCTTTGGGTAACTTGCATGGGTTGACATGTTGCCTGTTGAAGTGTTCCTGTGTTTTAAGATGTTTCTTGTTGATGTATTCCTATGGATTAAGGTGTTCCTTGTTTGAGGTATTGCTGTGTTGATATGTTCCTTGTTATTATGGTGTTTCTCGTTTCATTTTTTTGTGTTTAGGTGTTCTTTTGCATTGAAACTTTCCTTGTTTGAGTTGCTCTTGTGTGTTGAGGTGTACCTTGTTTGAGGTGTTGCTATGTTGATATGTTCCTTGTTCTTATAGTGTTTCTTGTTTGAGTTTTTTTCTGTTGAGGTCGTTGAGATGTTTGAGGTGTTGCTGTGTTGATGTGTTCCTTGTCCTTAGGTGTTATGTGCTTTCAAGTAACTTATGTGTTTATTTATTCTGTGTTTACTTCGTATTTACGTTCAGATGTTATTTGCACATCCAGGTAAAGTTTTTGATACATTGTAATAAAATACTCTTCATATCGACTGAGGTCTCGTGTGCTCACAGGCCGCATAAGACGGAAGACCTTCAGTTAGAGGGAGCCCGTCAGGTTAAGTTAAATTTCGACGTCTGCCTTAGAAATACTACGCTACAAGCACAACCCAATGGCAAACTAGCTTAAGGGGGCCATTTAGCCCCATGTAGGTGTAAGAGTTGTGTGTATGACAAGAAAATAATACAGTACATGATTATATAAGAAAATGGGTCTTTTAGTATTAAGGTGCTTCATATTATTGTATTCACACACACACACACACACTGATTATATTAGGGCACAAAACGTGTGTATGCATTACTCCTCAGACATTGACCGCCTAAACACACGGAACACATGGAACACCTTAGCACACGGAACACTATAACACGGAACATCTGAACACACGGAACACCTAAACACACCGACCACCTAGATACACGGAACACCTGAACACACGGAACACCTTAACACACGGAACGCCTAAACACATGGAACACCTGAATACATGATAACACGGAACACCTAATCTCACGGAGCGCCTGAACACATGGAACACCACCACCACCACCACCACCACCACCACCACAACAACCACCACCACCACCACCACCACCACCACCACCACACCACAACCACCACAACCACCACCACCACAACAACAACCACCACCACCACCACCACAACAACAACCACCACCACCATACCACCACCACCACCACAACAACAACAACAACAACAACAACAACAACAACAACAACAACCACCACCACCACCACCACACAACAACAACAAACAACACAACCACCACCACCACAACACGAACAAACAACCACCACCACCACCCACCACAACAACAACCACAACCACCACCACAACCACAACCACAACCACCACCACCACAACAACAACCACCACCACCACCACCACCACCACAACAACCACCACAACAACCACCACCACCACCACAACCACCACCACCACCACCACCACACCACCAATTAACAACAACAACAACAACAACAACAACAACAACCACCACCACCACCACCACCACCACCACCACCACCACAACAACAACAACAACCACAACCACCACCACCAACAACAACAACAACAACAACAACAACCACCACCACCACCACCACCACAACAACAACAACCACCACCACCACCACAACAACAACAACAACAACCACCACCACCACCACCACAACAACAACCACCACCACCACAACAACCACCACCACAACAACCACAACCGCCACAACAACCACAACCACCACAACAACAACCACCACAACAACAACAACACAAACGAGAAACAACTGACTGATGAGCAATACGACACTTCCTCTAAGTGACCTCCCAACCACAACTTCCTCAATTCACATCGCTGTTGTTTTCTGGCCACGATTATTTCTTTGTTTACTTTTCACACATACCTGAGCGGAACTAACCCCCCCCCCCTTCATACAGGTGAGGTGGAAGCCTACGGGAAGATGGTTGAACAGGGCTTCATGGTGTGATCTTCATGGTGTGGTCTTCATGGTGTGGTCTTCATGGTGAGATCAGTGTAATGTGGTCAACGTATTGTGGTCAGGTAGATATTCATTATTTATTTTATCGCTGCGAGTAACGTTACACACCTGTCACACATTTGTCATACACTTGTCTCGGTTATCTCACCTCCGCTACCTGTACGTTGAGTCTTGATTCAGTAATATACACCTGTGTCTTGGAGTCTTGAGCTGAGGTATACTGGTGAAGACAATATTGAGTGTTGTGTTTCCTGTCAGTAGAGCTTCTGTATCTGCCCTGCCCTGCCCTGCCCTGCCCTGCCCTGCCCTGCCCTGATCTGATCCTGCCCTGCCCTGCCCTGCCCTGCCCTGCCTGATCTGATCCTGCTCCTGTCCTGCCCTGCCCTGCCCTGCCCCTGCCCCCTGATCTGACCTGCCCTGCCCTGCCCTGCCCTGATCTGACCTGATCCTGCCCCTGCCCTACCCTGCCCTGCCCTGCTCCCTGCCCTGATCTGATCCTGCCCTGCCCTGCACTGCCCTGCCTGATCCTGCCTGATCCTGCCCCTGCCCTGGGCCCTGCCCTGTCTCTGCCCTGCCCTGCCTGGATCTGATCCTGCCCTCTCTGCCCTGCCCTGCCCTGCCCTGCCCCCTGCCCTGCCCTGATCTGACCTGATCCTGCCCTGCACTGCCTGCCCTGGACCCTGCACCCTGCCCTGCCCTGATCCCTGCCCCTGCCCTGCCCTGCCCTGATCTGATCCTGCCCTACCCTGCCCTGCCCTGCCCTGATCTGATCCTGCCCTGCCCTGCCCCTGTCTGCCCTCCCCTGCCCTGATCTGATCCTGCCTCTGATCTGATCCCTGCCCTGCCCTGCCCTGCCATGACCTGACCTGATCCTACCCTACCCTGCCCTGCCCTGCCCTGCCCTGACTTGCCCTTAGGTTGGCTCTAGGAGCGGGTGTTGTAGTAGAGTATTTTGATAACCTCTACTGCTTGTTATGACGCTGTGAGGTTTAGTGTAGTCATAAAGGTAGTAGTTGGGATGTGTAGTTACCTCGCCGGCCGCAGTCATCACAGTGTCATTAAGCAATATGTGTTAAATTCAGAAGAAAAAAATCGAACAGGAACTGGGCATTATAAGAAGTGTGGAATTAAACCGCATGTTTACACAAGTACTGTATACAAGACAAATTTACTGTAAGTGACCTATTGGGTGAAAATGTATATACTGAGCGTAGTTAAATATATTTCACTTTCAACAATACAAAGGAAATGGTTACTTAAGACTCGTAGGGAAGCTTTGTGTAATCTGGTTCAAATTTGGTAGATGCTGCTCCCACAAGTTCCTTTGTGTTAGTGAGCGGTAGTGTACTTGTTCTTATCGTAAGTCTGCTGGCAACATTGAAACACCATGAAGTCTACTGGTGTGTCTGTTATGCGATGCACTTTTTTCCCCCCAAATTCCACTAATGACTCTGTAGGTCCAGGATCTACAACTGTGCATCACCAAGACCTGCCTCGTCAATATATCGTCAAAAAAAAAATCATGGACTTGAAACAAATGGGGGCAAAATTATCTTATTCTGAATCTCAGAAAAAGAAACCTGTGAATTTGGGCTGTTATCATTACAAGCATTGAGTGTGTGTGTGTGTGTGCTATCAGCTGCCAGGTGTAATGTTTCTCAGTGTATCAAAGAGTATCACATTTGGTTGCATCAAGTGTTCAAACAACCTCATCTTACTTTATCAACTTAGGCGGCCACTCATCACATATTTTGGATGCCGTCATGACGGCCGCAAATTTTAATTTTCTGGCCGCATGCAACCGGAAATAGAAAGGTTGCGGACCTTTGGTGTAGAATAATACTGTACTAACACTTGTCTGTCGTGTGGATGTGTATCTGTGTCCAGAAACTTCTTAACTCTGTCTTAAAACTGTGTTGGTGTCGCGTCACCAGTTTAGTCTGTTCATACAAACTCAGCATCCTCCAGATATACAATAAATATACAAAATGAAATTCAGTCAAGATCTATTTCTAAGAATGATTCAAGAGACAATTGGTTTATATTTTCACGAAATTGTTCTGAAGGTTGTGACTCCATATTACAGGTTATATATACATGAACACCTTCGGAAGTGTCTGTTAGTCCTGTACCAGTAGTCAGAAATCTACAGCGGGATCTGGTAAGGAAAACTGTACCCAGGTAAAGCTTCCTTCATGCCTGTTAATCTGGTGAAAAGGCATGAATGTATAATTGGAATGACGAAATAAAATTGGCTAAATTGATATTTTTTGTCATTAATATTAAAAAGAATACAGCATATATATATATATATACCCCCACGCTCCCTCCCCACCCCCACGCTCCCTCCATCCACGCTCTCCCCTACCCTCCACGCATTCTCCCCACCCTCACGTTCTCTTCCTCCCTGCCCGCTCTCTCCCTACCTCCACATTCTCTCCCTCCCTCCCCGCTCTCTCCCTCCCTCCCCGCTCTCTCCCTATCTCGACGTTATCTCCCTCCCTTGACGTTTTCTCCCTTCCTTGACGTTCTCTCCCTCCTTCCACATTCTGTCTCCCCCTCTACGCTCCCTCCCTCCGTCTACACTTCCTCCCTCCCTTCCACGCTCACTTCCGATATACCCACTTTTGCTAGCCACCCTATCTCCCTCGCCAACACTTCCCTCCCTTCCCCCTCATCATGCTTCCTCCCCCTCCATCAGTTCCCCTCCCCCCACCAGACCCCCATTCCTGTCGATAAATCTACACTCCATACTGTATTATTAAACAGATTTCGTGAATTAGATCCCATGCAACATTTAAATATACAGGGTATATATTTTTTTAACCTCGCTAAAATTGGAGGTTTGTATCGTCAATGGACAGCATTTGTTAATATCCAGCCAAATGTTACTGGGTTAACCTGAGCTTGGAGGGAAAATAATGTCCCTTAATCTGTATGTGATGAATTTTTTTTCCTCGATAAGTTGTTCTAAGGTTAATATTTGGTGATGATAATAAATGTTTGCGTAAATTGGCGGTGGTTTAGGTTTTTGTTTTCTGTCGTCTTTTTTTTATTCTTTATTATGTAAGTTATTATTTTTCATCTTTTATTTTTGGTGAATTCAGTGGGAAATTTTATATAAATATTAATTTTTTGTATGTAAATTACCATTTGATATGTTCAGTAATTTATATAAATTCTTATGATATTCGTTATATAAATTAAGTGATTTTATAGATAATTTTGTGTAGAATGTTATTTTGTATGTTCATTATTCTATATAAACTGCCATTTGTATAATTTAGTATGTGGGGTTTATTTCAGTGAGCCGCTGCAGCTTGTTCATAATCATTTCATTTGTACCAAAACAACATTATAGGACCGGTGATGTCCCCAGGGCAACATTATCACAGTACCAAAATTAAGTGATAAACCTGGTTCAAAATACTCTATAGTATAAGAAACACACACAGGTAAACAGAACACGTAACCTTATTAATCACCCAGGTGTATCGAGGAAGTTATACTGTAGTGCAGAAACTTGTTAATTGTATGGAAGGTTTTTGTTTTTCTATTTGCTGATCAAGGACTTGTATTGGTATTACACAGTTAAATTTGGTAAAGAGCATTTAACCGTATACGCTCATAATGATTAGTCACATTGGTTCTCAAATACACACACTCTCTCTCTCTTGTACGTACGTGTGTCTGTGTATGCATGATTACCTTTAAAAAATGATGTCCTTCCACAAACGATAATAAATGACTCCCGTATATGACCCTTTGAACAAGACACGCTGCTGTGTAACTTCTTAATAATAACCCGCTCCACACTTTATATTCACCCCCCCTCCTCTCCTCATCTGTTTTCCTAACCCTCATCTCGTCCAAAGTTGGGTTTCCTAAGGACACATTTCGTACATTTCAACTCATCCCATGGAGGACGGAACACCTCCCAGGTTCGCCACGTCTCTCTCTGCCAGCCCCTAGATCTGTACCGGGCGTCTCACGGGCGACTGTACTTAAGCATGCCCATAGTGATGGAGTGATAGCTGCTGTTTGGTCGGTGTTTGTCAGGTATTGGTTGTATATGTGATGAATAATAGCTGTGGTTATTATTATTATTATTATACTTTCTTTTTAGTTGTGGGAGGGATAAGTGTGTTAGGTCGCTTGATTTTGGTCTCAACTTTGTCAGTGACGTTACGTGGACTGGGGGGGGGGGGTCGCTTGCTTAATTATACACTACCTGCAAGCACCCAAAAATGTAGCTTATTACAACGCTAAGTGCTCGTTAACTTAATGCTGGAGCTGAAAGAGAAATACGACATTAATATTGAAGGTGTTAAAGATTAGGACGATAATTTGCTTTGGGGTGGAATTGGGGAGTGAAGTCGATATTAATAATAATTATAATGATAAAAAATGCAATACTATGACGACTACTACTACTGCTACTACTACTACTACTGCTACTACTACTACTACTACTACTACTACTACTACTAATAATAATAATAATAATAATAATAATAATAATAATAATAATAATCATCTCTGGGTATAGTAATGGTAATAATAGTGTGTAATTAATCACCAGAATTAGTTACATATAGCGATGAGTTCGTTTGTAATTATATAGACCCTTTAACACACAAACAAATGGTAGTTGAAATTGTGTGCACTAAGAGGAGGTCTGTGCCTGAGTACACCACACTACCACGGCACTGTACGTGCTGACAGATCACAACTGATATTTACATTTAAATGAACTTTGCATAAAAATACTGAATGGGAACCTGACATGCACGTCCAGCCATTGTTGTTGTGACGTGATTTTTGTGGATTATTTTTCAATGTTGTTAAAGCGTTTATTTATCTACAGTGTGCGGGGGGGGGGAGGAGGGGGTCACTCCTTGTATGTTTGTTTGGAATTAAATTATCTTAAGACGGATTTCAACGGCTAACATCAAAGTTAGATTATAGGTTAGATTATATATTCGTCGATATTTAATATAATTTTGAAGAAGGTTGCAATAAAGTGAACTGGATAGACGTAATAAAACTTGGTAGGTGGGTGTAATGCTGCTGAATTAAGAAGTGATAAAGGCTATGTGAGTATATATGAAAGGCTCTAGGTCACGGCTCTAGGTCACGGGACTAGGTTTACGGTTCTACTTCACAGCTCTAGGTCACGGGACTAGGTTTACGGTTCTAGTTCACGGCTCTAGGTCACGGCTCTAGGTCACGGTTCTAGTTCACGGCTCTAGGTCACGGCTCTCTCACGGTTCTAGGTCACGGCTCTTAAATAACGGCTATAGGTCACGATGCAAAGTCACGGCTCTAGGTCATGGCTGTCACGACTCAGGGTCACGGCTCTGTCACGGATATATGTCACGGATCTTGGTCACGGCTCTAGGACACAGCCCTAGGTCACGGTTCAAGGTCACGGCTCTAGGTCACGGGTTTAGGTCACGGATCTAGGTCACAGTTCAAGGTCACGACTCTGTCACAGTTCAAGGTCAAAGTTCTAGATCAAAACTCTAGGTCACGGCTCTAGGTCACGGTTCAAGGTCACGGTTCAAAGGTTCAAGGCAAGGTTCTAGGTCACGGCTCTAGGTCACGGATCTAGGTCACAGCTCCAGGTCACGACTCTGTCACGGTTCAAGGTCAAAGTTCTAGATCAAAACTCTAGGTCACTGCTCTAGGTCACGGCTCAAGGTCACGGTTCAAGGCAAGGCTCTAGGTCACGGCTCTTGGTCACGGCTCTAGGTCACGGCTCTAGGTCAAAGACTTTCGACGAAATACCTCATTATCGGGTGGACAGTTTAATTTAACTTTGCCAAAAAATTGGATAATGTCTCCTCATAACCCCACCCTTCCTCTCCTTTACCTTACCTTCCCCCTCTCTCCCTCTCCCCCTCTCTCTTCCCTCTTTCCCTCTCCCTTCCCTCTCTCCCTCCTCTCTTTCCTTTTCCATTTCTCCTTCTCCCTCCCCCTCCCTTTATTCCCTCTCCCTTCTCTCCCACCCCTTCCTCTCCCCTCCCTCTCTCCTTCTCCCTCTTCTCCCTTCCCCTCTGCCATCCCCCTATCCATCCCCTTTCTCCTTCTCCCTCTTCTCCCTTCCCTCTGCCATCCCCCTATCCATCCCCTTTCTCCTTCTCCCTCCTCTCCCTGCCCCTCCCTTTCTCCCTCCCTTCTTTCCCACCCCTTTCCCCTACCCTCTATCCCATCCCCTTTCTCCTTTTCCCTCTTCCTTCCCTTTCCCTCCTTCCCCTTTCTCCTCCACTCCCTCCCCGTTCTTCCTCCACTCGGCCTCCCTTCTTCTTTCACTCAATAATTATTATTATTATTATTATTATTATTATTATTATTATTATTATTATTATTATTATTATTATTTCTGCTTCAGTAAAGAGATATAGGAAAGAGGTAATTTTGTCTGTTAAAAAAAATAAAAATAAAAAATTCCAAAGGAAACTCAGATCTTTTGGTTTGATATGCAACACACACTAAAAAATTATTGTTTTTTCTAATGTACTGTAGTGTATATTGTTATGGTGATTCCAAAACTTTGATCCCTTTTTTTGGAGAAATTCATAGAACAAAAATTATAAGCCCTTTAAAATTTTAATGATCTATATAAAAATGTTAACCTAACCTACCTAACTTAACCTAACTGGAAACTGACTTAACTATCATAAAATAAAGTATACTGTCTTTCATATTTTAAAGGTTGGATTAAGGACAAATTCACTTAGGTTAATTTATGGTCACAGTTAATTAGTCAAGTCTGACATATTTCTGTTGTACGTATATCACATTTATTGAATATTCATAATTTCATTATCTTTGAATATTCAAGAATTGTAATATAAAAACAATTAACGGTAAAGGCAGTCATACCTGTGATTACTTTCTACAATTATTGCATCTAGTTATAATTGAGTGGAGCATCAAGGTGAGTTAGGTAAGATACAAGGAGTTTAAAGATGAAAATGTATTACGGTCTCTCCTCGACTTACGACGGTGTTCCGTCCCGACGACCATGTCGTAATACCTGAAATATTGTTATTAAATATTATCATCAATGACTTCTTTTGGTATTAAACAATACAATTTGGTGCTAATTTTTTCCTCTTATATAAAGTAGCTTTAGTGTATAGGGTGAAACATCTATCATGAAGTGATTGTCATTAGAACTTTACGGAGTCTGAATTTGTAAAAAAACACAACTAATGTGTTTAATCTACTCATAATCAATTTGGTAAAATGAATGTTTAGGTCATCCACCTCTACTTGGCATTTGAAAAAACATAATTTCAATGTCACCAAACCTAACCTAACCCAACTTAACTAATCTAACATAACCTAACTTAACTGGTAAAAAACGGTCAACTTAAAATCATTAAATTCGCTGGATGGCCAAAAAGATAATAATATCATCAATTCCATTTATTTTAGAAGGACTTATTCATTTTTGTTGAAATCATGGACATACAAAGCCAATATATCTACATTTGATTCTACCAGTGTGAATGGCAAAGTTAATTAATATCACCACTCCAACTGTTGGCCCAAACAAGTCGTAAAGTAGTTCTTTTTTGTAATACATCGAGTCACTAAGGGAATATAAAAATAAAACATGAATTTAGGTCACTGAATTTATCTTATTAGTAGCAAATTGTGGTTAAACTGATGCACAAATGAAACATGCCTGGGAAGTACCTAGCACTAGTTACCTGGCATATTTGGACTTATTAAAATATGAAATCTAGGCTAATAAGTAATTATACTAAGGAAATGATTATTTTGGTAGTGATGGACTGTTATTAATTGCGCTCATTACGAAAATTGGGTCGATATAAATTCTGATAAAGGACGTCATTCACCATCCCAGAGGAAGCTGTTCTCACCACTCTTCAAATAGACCATTTACGACTTTTTTTTAGTTCAATTTGATTTCAATACATTTATACACATAAATTAGTTGTATTAGTTATCTTAAAGGCTTACCTTTTATGATGGTTAGGCGAATTAGGAGGATATAAACGGCGATGAGACAAGTAGAGGCTGGCGGCATTTTTCGTACACAAACATGGACCGCTTTTAAAAAGAACAATACAATTCTGCATGTGCTGTTCTGTATGGAGTATATCGTATAACAAATATTATTCCTTTGCAGATTTATACATTTTATGTCCATCCAAATCAATTTTCTTTCTTTTGGTTTCAAAAATAGTTGCCGGACGAAATTTCCCCATGTTCCAATAACGATGGCTTTCCACGGGTAATGTTGTGAACCTCGTGGAGAACTAAGTTGTTCCTGGAAATGAAATGGAAGGATGAGTTACTAAGTTGATATTGTGTTCTCCTCTATCTCTCTCTTGTGTGTGGTTTTTTTACGGGAATTAGCCAACCCGGGCACAGGTCAAACGACCCACAACGGAGCCTGGGGGGCGAAAAAAAGAACTTTATTTTTATGAGATTCTGTCTGTTCGTCCATCTTGTGCGGGCAATCAACATGGTAGGTAGTGAGCCGGTCGAGTCTCTGTTGTTTTGACGCTTTTTTGTTTTTTTAATGCCCCAATTTAAAAGAGTGACTTACAGTAGATGAATTCGCCATTTGGGGGTAAGGGTGGGGGAGTGAGGGTGGGGGGTGGGGGATGGCGGGGTGAGGGTGGAGGGTGGGGGATGAGGGGTGTGGTAATGGAGAAGGTTTAGGTGAGGGAATTGAGTGGACAAAGACTTGAGAATCCAACAGACATATACACAAGATAGTCATACACACACATACATGGCAATCATATGCACAAGACAGTCATACACGCACACACACACACGAGTCATGTACACAACAAGAAAGTCATACACGCCCACATAGCTTGAATGTTGTACTGAGTGCCCCATTATATCTCTATGTTAATAAACGTCTACTTTTGGAGGTTGACTGCGTAAATATATGAATTATTAAAGAAAAACAGGAAAAACAGCTAATGTAACATAAATAGACCTTCCAAAAAGTCGAGAGTAATTCCCCTGCCTGTGACACGACGAAGTAAGTACCTCTATCTAGCTCCTCCAGTGCCAGATCGAGGCAAGGCCAAGCCAGTTCATCACTTATTAACTAAACTCTCGGGTAGGTGTTGGGTGGTGTGGTGCAGTGCGTGGTGAAGGGTGGTGAAGTGTTGGGTAGGGTGGTGTGGGGTGGTGTAAGGTAAGGTTAGGTAGGGTAGGACATCCCGTCTATAACCACCCACCCACACCCATCATCCTCTCACCCATCCTGGGAGGTGGGGAATGGTACCATCCGTCAGCCAACAACAGAAGGTACCAAGAACCACTGACTGGGAAGGGTGAGAGGATGAAGGGGTGGGTGGGAAGAGAGGGATGATGAGAGGGTAGTGCAGTGGGTGGTGTACTAAAAAAAAAAATAAATAAAAAAATAAAAAAATAAAAAAAAGTGTAGTGGGTCGTTGCGGTGGGTCGTTGGGTTCGTTGCGTTGCGGTGGGTCGTTGGGTTCGTTGCGTTGCGGTGGGTCGTTGGGTTCGTTGCGTTGCGTTGGGTCGTTGGGTTCGTTTCGTTGGGTTCGTTGCGTTGCGGTGGGTCGTTGGGTTCGTTGCGTTGCGGTGGGTCGTTCGGTTCTTTTGGTGTTTTTTTTAACTTAAATGATTAATATAATTGAGAATAATAATTAGAACATATATAACACTGGGGAACACACTTTTGGTTGCATGAGTTCTGACACTTGATTCTGGTAGATTTGAGGTCACAGATTCTGAAAATGGCATTCGTTTGTGCAGATCAGGTCTAGTTTTGATACTACGCGGCAATTTACATATCAGGTCACAGATTCTGAAAATAGCAAAGGGAGGTAATAAGCATATTAGTTTACATTCATCAAATATAATTCTTAATTACATCAGTGCGTCAAATATAGATTTGTGTGTGCATTAGTGTGTGCATTATTATTTTATTTCATTAAAACAATTATTTTATTTCTGGATTAGTCACCGCGATGGGAGCTCCAGGTTATGATCCGAAAGAGTGGCGCCTCTTTATAGATAGCTCTAAGCGGAGTCTGAAGTGTGTTTTATTACATATAGGCAACATCTTTGGCGCAATACCCATAGGACACTCAGTACACCTGAAAGAAAAATATGAACACATCAAAACGGTTTTGGAGCTACTCAAATATGAAGAACACAAATGGATCATCTGTGTTGATCTAAAAATGGTCATTTTTTGCTCGGACAGCAAGGTGGGTATACAAAATTTCCTTGCTTTATCTGCCTCTGGGACAGCAGAGCCAAAGACACACTGGATTCAGAAGGAATAGCCAGTTAGGGAAAGCCTCAATGTTGGGGAAAAGAACATCATTTATGAACCCCTAGTGGAACGTGAAAAAATTGTTTTCCCGCCCCTTCACATCAAGCTGGGCCTTATGAAACAGTTTGTCAAGGCGCTCGATACTGACAGTGACTGTTTTAAGTATCTGTGTGAAGTGTTCCCTGGTTTAACGCTAGAAAAACTCAAAGCAGGTATTTTCGACGGCCCTCAAATTAGGACGCTGATTAAAGACCAAGCCTTCACTCAATCCATGACTGATGTTGAGAGAAATGCATGGGGAGCATTCGTTTCTGTTGTAAGGAACTTTCTTGGAAACAGGAAATCAGAGGACTATAAAAAGCTCGTTGAATTCTTTGATGGAAAGTTTCCATGTGTTAGGTTGCAACATGAGCATTAAGATGCATTTCCTGAACAGTCATCTTGAACTGTTTCCGGCAAACTTGGGGGACGTGAGTGATGAGCAAGGTGAACGCTTTCACCAGGATATCAAAGTCATGGAAGACAGGTATCAAGGTCGCTGGGACATTCACATGATGGCGGACTATTGCTGGAGCATTCAGCGAGACTGCACTGAGAGGCGATATTCAAAACAGTCCATTAAACGCAAGTTTGTGCCTGAATAAATCTGGCATAGTTCACAAAAGCAACTGATGAATCCAAAATATGCTTGTCAAGGTAAATAAAAGCAATTAAAGATTAATTCTACGTGTTTGGTAATTCCTCTCTGTGTGCTGGTTTAGATTTTTAGCAGTAGTATATGGTAGTCTAACTATATATAGTAGTAAATGGTAGGTAACTCACGGCAACAAAACTAGACCCGATAGAAAAAAACCGGTGCCATATTTGAAATCAGTGACCTCAATTTACCCAGAAACAGGTTTCAAAATGTATGCAACTGACAAAAAGTTGAATTTTGTTCCCCAGTGTAATTACTGTAATTCCTGGTCAAATAATACGTCATAAAATAGGGTAGTGTTGGGTAGGGTGGTGTAGGGTGGTGTATTGGGGGTGTAGGACATCCCGACTATAACCACCCACCCACACCCATCATCCTCTCACCCATCCTGGGAGGTGGGGAATGGTACCATCCGTCAGCCAACAACAGAAGGTACCAAGAACCACCGACTGGGAAGGGTGAGAGGATGGAGGGGTGGGTGAGGTCAGAGGGATGATGGGGAGTGGGGGATGAGGAGAGGGAATCCACATCCTTCCCAGGAAGTGGAGAATGGTACAATCCGTCAGGCGCCGACAGAAGGTATCAGGACCCACCGACTGGGAAGTGTGTGTGTAGGGTGGTGTAGTGTGGGGTATGGTGGTGAAGTGAGGGTGTAGTGGGTGGTGTAGTATGGGGTATGGTGGTGTAGGGTGGTGTACGGTAAGGTATCAGGACCCACCGACTGGGAAGTGTGTGTGTAGGGTGGTGTAGTGTGGGGTAGGGGTGTAGTGGTGTAGTGGGTGGTGTAGTATGTAGTGTGGGGTATGGTGGTGTAGTGGGGGTGTAGTGGGTAGTGTAGTATGGGGTATGGTGGTGTAGGGTGGTGTACGGTAAGGTATCAGGACCCACCGACTGGGAAGGTGTGTGTGTGTGTAGGGTGGTGTAGTGTGGGGTATGGTGGTGTAGTGGGGGTGTAGTGGGTGTGTAGTATGGGGTATGGTGGTGTAGGTGGTGTACGGTAAGGTATCAGGACCCACCGACTGGGAAGGGTGTGGAATCCCCCCATCCCCCATCCACACCCATCCTGGGAGGTGGAGAATGGCACCATCCGGTAGTTGGCAACGGAAGGTATCAGGACCCACCGACTGGGAAGGGTGTGGAATCCCCCCATCCCCCATCCACACCCATCCTGGGAGGTGGAGAATGGCACCATCCGGTAGTTGGCAACGGAAGGTATCAGGACCCACCGACTGGGAAGGGTGTGGAATCCCCCCATCCCCCATCTATCTGTGTCTCTGTGTCTGACTGTTTCTGCCAGTCTGTCTCACAATATCGATCTGTCTGTCTTTCTGATTTTCTGCCTCTGTTTTTCTGTCTGTCTGTCTCTTTCGTCTATATGTTAGTCTATGTCGCCGTCTCTGTTTCTGTCTGTCCCTCTATTTCTCCGTCTGTCTGTCTGTCAGTTGTCTGCTTGTGTCTGCGACAAACAGACAGACAGGCAGACAGAAAGAAACGGACACAGAGACACACAGGCAGAGACACAGACAGACATGACAGAGACCAACAGACAGACAGAGAGATTCCTACAAGTCTCCGCTCGTCTGTTTGTCTGTCTGTATGTCTTTTTCTGTCTGTGTCTTTCGGTGTGTTTGTCCGTTTGTCTGACGGTTTCTGTCTGTTTCTGTGTGTCTGTCTTTTTGTTTGTGTGTCTGTCTGTGTCCGTCCGTCTGTCTGTTTTTCTAACTGTCTCTGTTTGTCTGTCTGTCTACAAATCCTCCCTAAGGAATCCTATCCTATAAATCAACATACCCGACCACCGCCCCCCCCCGCCCCCCAACAAAAAATAAATAAATAATTAACAAAACAAAAATAAATAAATAAATTAATAAATAAAAAAATAAAAAATAAAATAAAATAATAAATAAATACAATAAAATAAAATACCAACCAACCTCCAAACACAGCAACACCCCCCCTCCCCCCCAGACAAAGCCGCACAGAAATACTTACAATTCTCTATACCCAACCTCAGCGACAACCCTCTCAATAAAAACAACCTAACTCAACAACTCCTTTCAACAAAAAACAGACAGACAGACAGAGAGACAGAACAGACAGCCAGAGACCGACACAGTGGAAAGACAGAGAGGCTGAGACAGAGAGGCTGAGACAGAACGAGACAAACACAGACACAGACAGACAGTGACAGACATTGTAAAAATAGACTGGCAGACAGAGACAGACTGACGGACAGACAAACAGAGATACAAAGACAGACAGAGACTGAGAGACAGACGGACAGAGACAGTTAGACAAACTAACTCTACCAAAGCACCAATCACCTACTGCGGCACCAAGAGACGCCAACCCCAGTAAATAGAAACCCTCCTCCTGGTGTATATTTTAAATTTATTTCTGTTCCTTTTTCGCACCCTCCCCCCCCCCAGGCCCCGTTGTGGGTCGTTTGATCTGTGCCCGGGTGGGCTAATTCCCATTAAAAAAAAAAAGCAACTGGCTGGGCCCAGCCTCGAACTGGTCCCGGTGGTGCTAGACGTAGTTCGTCAGGCCACCGCCAGGGGTCTACTGTCGGCTTTTATGAAGGTGGTTTTGTTGTTTTTCTTTAATAATTCATATATTTTCGTAGTTTTTCTCAAAATTTGTTTGAATTTATACTCCAATAGCAGAGTTACAATTGTATTGAAGCTGTGTGTGGCCCTTTTACAGCCAATCTTGGCTACTAACTCAAGATACACTTGTGTGTGCGTGTTTGACTGTCGTGTGTATGAGTGTCGTGAATCATGAAGAAATTTTGCAAGAACCTATACCAAAACACATACAAAAGAATACCAAACAGTTATAAACAACAGCGCCACGGTAACTCTGCTATTTGAGTTTAAAATCACGTTAAGAACTGCGAAAATAAATCAATTATTGAAGAAAAACTGCAAAAATACCACATGTAACATAAATACAACTTCTGGAATGTTGATTAATGTCCCCCTGGCGGTGGCCTGGCGAACTAGGTACCACCGTGGGGGGGGTCACAGCTTCCATGGTAAACACTTTAAATATTATGAGTGTCTCTCACCCACAATGGAGAGGCCTACCAAGTGCACTCTCACCACCGCTGTCTACACCTACACTATGGTTACTCACACGAGCCAGAAGCACCGGACATGGAGTAGAAAAATTGTCCTCGTTGCAGATGGTGACGTCATCGAGTGGGTAGCAACGGACCCTGGTGTTATGGTGAAGTAATGGTGAGGTGATGGTGATAGTGAAAGAGATAGTGAAGTTCTTGGGAAGGCCACAGTGAGGTAACGATGAGAATGGTGATATTATGGTGAAATGATGGTGAGGTGACTGGAGGAACTATTCACTAGAGGACCGATGCTGGTGAAGGGTTACTGGTGCACCACTGAAGTATGAATGAAGAAGTAATGATAAAAAAGATAGCTAAAAGGAATGATGGTGAGATATAAGAGAAGAGGTGATGGTGAGTTTTAATGGTGATGGTGAGCGTAATGGTCCGGGTTTACAAGCTTTTACATATACGTGAACGCTTTAAGATTATAACACACACACACACACACACACACACACACACACACACACACACACACACACCATTTTTATCCTTCATATCCCGAGAAAATTTACTCAACTAAAATAAATAACTATGATGTAGTGATGTAGTGTTTCTCGTCATCCAGGCCAGGTGATGTAGTGTTTCTCGTCATCCAGGCCAGGTGATGTAGTGTTTCTCGTCATCAGGCCAGGTGATGTAGTGTTTCTCGTCATCCAGGCCAGGTGATGTAGTGTTTCTCGTCATCCAGGCCAGGTGAGGTAGTGTTTCTCGTCATCCAGCCAAGTGATGTAGTGTTTCTCGTCATCCAGGCCAGGTGATGTAGTGTTTCTCGTCATCCAGGCCAGGTGATGTAGTGTTTCTCGTCATCCAGGCCAGGTGATGTAGTGTTTCTCGTCATCCAGGCCAGTGGTCATGCAGGTGATGTAGTGTTTCTCGTCATCCAGGCCAGGTGATGTAGTGTTTCTCGTCATCCAGGCCAGGTGATGTAGTGTTTCTCGTCATCAGGCCAGGTGATGTAGTGTGAGTGTTTCTCGTCATCCAGGCCAGGTGATGTAGTGTTTCTCGTCAACCAGGCCAGGTGATGTAGTGTTTCTCGTCATCCAGGCCAGGTGATGTAGTGTTTCTCGTCATCCAGGGCAGGTGATGTAGTGTTTCTCGTCATCCAGGCCAGGTGATGTAGTGTTTCTCGTCATCCAGGCCAGGTGATGTAGTGTTTCTCGTCATCCAGGCTAGGTGATGTAGTGTTTCTCGTCATCCAGGCCAGGTGATGTAGTGTTTCTCGTCATCCAGGCCAGGTGATGTAGTGTTTCTCGTCATCCAGGCCAGGTGATGTAGTGTTTCTCGTCATCCAGGCCAGGTGATGTAGTGTTTCTCGTCATCCAGGCCAGGTGATGTAGTGTTTCTCGTCATGTAGTGTTTCTCGTCATCCAGTGTTTCTCGTCATCAGGCAGGTGATGTAGTGTTTCTCGTCATCCAGGCCAGGTGATGTAGTGTTTCTCGTCATCCAGGCCAGTGTGATGTAGTGTTTCTCGTCATCCAGGCCAGGTGATGTAGTGTTTCTCGTCATCCAGGCCAGGTGATGTAGTGTTTCTCGTCATCCAGGCCAGGTGATGTAGTGTTTCTCGTCATCCAGGCCAGGTGATGTAGTGTTTCTCGTCATCCAGGCCAGTTGATGTAGTGTTTCTCGTCATCCAGGCCTGGTGATGTAGTGTTTCTCGTCATCCAGGCCAGGTGATGTAGTGTTTCTCGTCATCCAGGCCAGGTGATGTAGTGTTTCTCGTCATCCAGGCCAGGTGATGTAGTGTTTCTTCCCCACTTCTCCACCTTCTGCCCCCCTTCTCCCTATTCCTTTCTCCCTCCACCTTTTACCCATCCCTTTCCCCTTCTTCCCCATCCTCTCACCCCTTCCTTCTTCCCGTCTTCCTCACCCTTCCACCTCCCTCTCCTCCCCTCCACCTGGCTCACATAAACCTACTGTATCCTATAACTCCCCTCTCTCTCCTCTTACACATAAAACTCACCTCTACAAATAAATATCAATATATACAGTATATGTAAAACCTCACAAGGTCACATTAGTATCATAGCCCCACGAGAACATATGTAAAACACAGACAGACAGACAGAAAGACAGAAAACTTATTTATTTTGAAGTTTAATATGAAATGTATCGTATTTTCGAGGCCGTGAAAGGTGAATGGTGTTTTTTCTTCTTCTTTTTCTCTGTATCGAGGCTCAGGGTACAAGGTCTGATTTATACCAGTGTTGTACCCGGTGACTGGGACAATATGCAGGGCCGGAGACGTGGGACAGCCTGGTACAAAGCTGACCCTCGCCTCTTCTCTTCCCAGGAGATCACACCGAGGCATTTTGCTGTCAAGGTGTAAGAAGTTTCCCATCTGAGGAGGCGAGAGAGGTGCTAGACTTGTTTGATACATGTTTGAGGCTCTGAGGGGAGGGGGGGGGTGAGAGAGAGAGAGATCGAAGAGGAGGAATGGAAGAGGCGGGGGAGAAGGAAGAAGAAGAGGAAGTACGAGGTGGGTAGGAAAGAAAGGAGGAGGGGAGAGAAGGACAAAGAGTAAGAAGAAGATAAAGTAGGGGATGAGGGATGGGAAGGAAGGAAAGGAACATAGAATAGAATGAGATGGGAGATAGATTAGAGAGGAAAGAGAGAGGGGCTAGGAAGAGGAAGAAGAGGAAGTAGGAGATAGAAGATACGTAGGTAGGAAAGAAAGGGGGTGATAATGCAATGGAGGAAAATATAATACAATTAGTAAGTAATCAAAGGAGACCATATGAAGATGCTGAACGAGAGAGAGAGAGAGAGAGAGAGAGAGAGAGAGAGCAGAAGTAAATTACTGTTTTTTTTAATTTTTCCCCGGGTGTGTTATCTTTATCTCTCTCTGTGTTTCCGAAATTTTAGATGTAAGGAATATTGCGATAAAGAGGGTAAAGTGTGGGAGTTTTGGAGGTAGAGGAAGGTGTGTGTGTGTGTGTGAGAGAGAACATTGCTATTTTTAATGTCAAAACTCTACCCCAATATGATTTTTTTTACATATTTTATATGCAATTTACCAAAAGGTACCGACACTAAGACTGGCACACATACAGGACTGGATATAGATGACCTTGAAGCATCTAGTCAGTCAGAGGCAGGCGAACAACTCCTTCGTTTTAGTTGATTAAATCTTAGGCTGCTTAAATTTATACGAGGCTCAGCAGTTTCACCACTGAACACGAAAACAGAAGTAATTGAGATGGGAATTTTAAATTAAATATATATATATATATATATATATATATATATATATATATATATATATATATATATATATATATAATGGTTGCCCATCGAAATCGAGGATGGCCCGCCCTAGAGCCACTTAGGCGTGAATTTGTTTAAGGTGTAGAAGCTGTCGCCAACCCAACAACCGCACACTAAGTTGCATGACCCAGTGTCAAGGAATAGTCCGAGAAGACCGGACAATTCGTCAACTGCATTGGCTAACCATTACCCCGGAACACGATCCGAAAATCGATTAACATCCAGGTCCCCAATTACTGCTGGGTAGACAGAGGCAAATGCCCGAGGATCGAACCTGGGTCCATTTGTTTGCGAGACGAACATACTGACCATTACACCACATACATACATACATACATACAAACATACCTACATCTCTATAAACTCACACAGGAAAAGGGAGACACTGTAGCACTTTAGCTTTTGTCTTTATACATACATACATACATACATACATACATACATACATACATACATATATACATACATACATACATACATACATACATACATACATACATACATACATACATACTCAAGTATATATTGCCAGTCTTTCAGGAGTAGTTCTCACCTTTATTAATGATTACTTTGTCAGATTTAAACCATAATTGCCCTTCATTTACCTGTAACTGGTTTGATACAGTGTAAATTGATATTAAATGAGCGCTCAATTAGCAGGTGATACTAATGTCTTTGAAGCGACTAATTAACAATACAGGAAAGTTAAACAGGGAGTAATGGTGGTGCTATTAATACTATCTACGTGTTTTCTGGAAATTGAATGGAGAATCACATCGGTATTTTGGTCGTCAGTTTTATAGGGTTGTTTACCACTTTGGGGAGAGCACACACACACACACACACACACACACACACACACAAAATACTCCCCAAGTCTTCAATGCAAATCTGTATACTGTAGAACTTTGTCATTGCAGGCGAGCAGTCATGAATCTGAGGGGTGGAGGGGAGAGAGAGACGAAGAGGGGGGGGGGAGGAAAAGGAGGGGAGAGAGACGAAGGGGAGGTGGGAGGGGAAGGAGGGGAGAGAGACGAAGGAAGGAAGAGAGAGGTATCTGATGCGGACTAAGGCGCTCGGAGCTCACTCTGATCATCAAAGGGCCAAAACTCTGCCAAACTTGTAGGTGCGGGAGGAACATAACAGTAACCAAGAGAACACCTGCCTGGCTCCTCCTGAGAGTGAATGAAGGTGTGGTAAGGCAAGGTAGAATGAAGGAGGGAGGGAGGGAAGGTAGGTGGGAAAGAGGGAAGGTAGGTGGGAAAGAGGGAGGAAGAGGACTGAGTGAAGTAGGGAGTGAAGACAGGGGGAAGGGGGCTTGGCAAAACAAATAATATAAAGAAAGGCAGAATAAATGAGGTAGTGAGAGGAAAGAAAGGAAGAAAGAAAGATAAAAGAGAAGGGAAGATAGAGAGAGTAGGCAAGAGAGACATGGAAGGAAAGTGAGAAAGATACAGGGAAGGAAGGAGCATAAAAGGAGAAGGGAATAAGGAGGACCCACTCCAAGACTCGTTTAAGACTTCAAGACTCCCACACTTAGGATTATAACGAAGGCACACAGAGATTATATAAAGTTTAGCGTAGACTGTCGTAGACTGCACTGTGGGAAAAAATAGGCGAGAAAGACCTCTCTAATACAGTCTTCGTTTGTACTAGAAAAAAATGAAACAGAGGTAAATATTCCATAAAGCTTTAACAGATGTTGATTGTTCGGTAAAAAAAAAAATAATGTTAAGAGCCTATGGGTGAAACAGTGAACAAGAGTTGGGCCTAGTTGCGTTAGTGTGGAGTTGGTGGTACGCCCGGAAGCGAGGCTAATCAGATGTACTGTACAGGTATTTGCAAAACAAAACAAACAAAATAAAACAAAACAAAGCAAATAAAAATCAAAACACCCTTAAGTCAGTGAATCAGGAAGGACGGGCATTGGGCTGACTGACGCATAAAAATGTGAAGATATATGATATGATATTTACGTTACCGGCGTGATTTAATCTTGGCTAAATTACACTGAGGTAACGTAATCTGTTACACCGGATGAGGGTGAAAATTTGTTCAAGTTGAGGTTAGTGAACACAAGATTGACCCTAACATTGGCCAATCACCGATTCCGTGGATGTGACGTTGTCCAATCAGTATCTCCGTTGAATTCTCAGTCAGAATACAGTATTGACTAATCAACACTTCTGTTGCATGAACATTTATAATGTGGTATTGACCAGTCATCACCTCCGTTACATACCCTCAGTAAACACAGCACTACCCAATCAGAGCCTACGTCACAAACCTTGAGCAAACTTAGCAGTGCCCAATCAGCACCGTCGGTACATAATGTGTGTGAATAAAGCATTAGTCAATCAGCGCCAGGGTTTCTTAAACAACCAAGAAAAAGAAAAGGAAAATGGAAATTGTATCTTGTTAAATAAAAGAGGAACAAATTAAAACCGGTGTATTATATGCAAATTACCCGTCCGGAGGAGGAAGCCCATCTTGGCACTTAAGTGAATCGCGAAGTGAGGCTGTTTTTTTGGGGAGGTGTGGGGCGAGGTGTGGGCGAGGATGGGGAGTTGTGGGGCGAGATGTGGGGCGAGGATGGGGAGGTGTGGGGCGAGGTGTGGGGCGAGGATGGGGAGGTGTGGGGCGAGAATGGGTAAGGGAGAGTTGTGGGATAGAAGGTAGGACTGGGGCAAGAAGAAGAAGAAGATGAAGAAGGCAATATAGAGAGTGAGAGAGAGCCCTCTATAGAAGAAGAACGTGACCAACCCTAAACAATGCCTTAGACATCCCCGTAATATTTCATCTTATCAGCCACTGTCGGCGTAGAGGGGGAGGGGGGGGAGGAGGAGAGGAGGAGGAGGAGAGGGAGTGGGAGGAGGCTTAGGAGATAAAGGAGGAGGTGAGAGAGGAGGAGGAAAGGGAGGGAAAGGAGGAGGTGAGAGAGGGGGAGGAGAAAGAGGAGGTGCATAAGGAGAGAAAGGAGGAGGAGAAGAAGGAGGGGACGAGACAGGAGTGGCAATTACAGGGAGTGTGGTGGTAAGGGGAGGAGTAGGAGATAGTTAGGGAGAGGAAAGGGAGAGGGAGGATGTGGATTTGGTCGAGGAAGGGCTAGGGAGGAAAGGAGTTAGGGAGAGGGAGGTAGGAGAGTGAGAGGGGAGGTGAAAAGGAGAAGAAGGGCAGTGGAAGGGATTTTGAAGACGGTGGAAGTAAAAGGGAAGGGGGAAACTCTAGAGGGGGGGGTAATGGAAAGGGGTGATTGTGAGAGGCAGGGGAAAAAATAAGATCATTCATCAGAAAAAAAATAACAAAATAAATTATACTTTGTGATCAGGTCATTTTTCAATAATGTTTACATATTTTGTCATATGATTTTTAGAGCGCGTCAAGTAGTAGTGTAGGAGTCATTTGTCACTATATGTGTATTGGTAATTTTCCTCGCTGCCATGTAAAATGTATACTGTATATGTGTGTGTATATTTCTACACAAAGACGTAGTTGTTTGTCTCTTTCCATTGATAAAAATGACTTTATATGTAGATTTTTCCCACTATAATGACTCTGTACCTAATTGTGTGTTAGCTCTTCCCTCCTGGAGAAAAAAAACACCATTTAACGTTTCTGAGTAAAAGAATACACATTGTGGTTACATTAATTAATTTCTATGTTTTCTTGTGGATATATTTGCAGAGATTGATGTTTGTGTCATGTTTGTTTGAATGACCTTGTTTGTTTTGTTGTCAGAATATGTGTTTGTGTGTGTGTTTTTGTGAATATATCTACGTATTTTTTTTTTCTTAGTCGGAGATATAATACAAGACCCAAACGGAGGTAAATATATAATAACTCCTCACTGCACTTCCTTGGTCTGCCCCAACCACTCCTCACTACTCTGATGACCATCACACATGTTACTCTTTCTCTCATTCTGTCTCTCCGTTTTCCATCAAAATCATCCCTCGCTTTCTACTGTCCCCACAACGCTCTAGTTCAAAATGATCCTTTCTACCCCCCCCCTCCATTGGTCTTCTCAGAGGTTTAAATTCCTACCCTTGAGTTTCCCACAATGCTCCTCAGAACGTCCAGCTCAGATTTTGTCTTTTTCCCTCGATTACTCTCACGAAGCCAACCCCTCTCATCTCCATCCAGAAGTTTTCTTGCTAAGTCTGCGACGTCCTCTCATCTGCAACCATTCTCTTGAAGTCACCCCTCCTCTCGTCTCCGTTTTTTTACAGGCCCATTTTCTGTCACAGAGACCCATTTTCTCCTCTTCACTCCACACCGCACACATTTTCTTCTCGGCTGTCATATTCCTAAATTTCTGTGATTATTTTGCTTCGTTTCTTTCTTCAGTATTATTTAATGAGTTACTGTTCTATTGATATTGTTTTCTCTATATCCTCTAAGCGATCTTTTTTTGTAGCAAACTTTTACCCGCGAAAAATAAATCGTTAAACATATTTCATATTGCGTTCAAGTGTTCTTTTCATTTCAGTGTTTAGTCTGTGTCTATTTTCTCATGACGATAGCTAATATTAAAGGCAGAAAAATCTTTAGGTATTGTATATTTTCTTTTAAGTTCACAGACAAAACTTATTTCTTCATAGATCGGTTTTGTATAAGAGTAAATCAGTGAGAATAAATTTTAAACACACACACACACACACACACACACACACACACACACACATATCAACTCTGAGCCTCTGATGTGACCCCGTAAATGGTAGAGATTAAAGGAGAGAGTTTAAATGGAAGAATTTAGAGGATACATTTAAATGGTCGTGTTTATTAAGGCGGCGTTGATGGGAGCGACTGTAGCAGTCGTTGTATATTGTTATTGTTTGTTTGTTTGTTTTTGGTTAGATGGTCCTTCTATGACTAGAGACCTTCACCTCCGTTCATTAAGTTTAGGTTCAGGATTAGACAAAAATATATATACATTACACAGCAATTTACATTATAATTATTTTAAACAATTTACATTAGATTTTTAATAATTTACACGAGGCAAAATATTTTAACAATTTACACTAACCAAAAACTTTTATTAGTATGCATTAGACAAAATGTATAAAAAAATATATATTCTCCGTAAAACTTTAGATTACAGGAAAAAATTAAAAGTTAAAATGGTATTGTGTAAGTGAGCGGTCACTTAACACACGCATTTTTACTTCATTTTGATATTTTTTTTTATTGTCTGTGATTTTGTCTCACTCACTATGTTTAACTACTTTTACGGTGTTGGTGTATCAGTTTTATATAAACATTTACTTAATAAGGTGGTTACAGGTATAATTATACTGTAGTATAGTTTACCAGGTTATATTTAAAAGGTGGAATTTTCATATACCGCTTTTATATTGTTATAACTTTGTGGGGTCATCATGAGATAAATTCGTATGTTATCTTATACCATATAATATACAGGAAAGTTAAATACCAAACTTAGACGTGTTCTTTTAAATGAGAGTTTGAAGAGGTGGTGCAATTGACGCCGGTTGAGTGAATTAATTAAAAACACTAATAACAAATGGTGTTTAAATGACTGTGAAAATATATACAATTAAATAACGTAGTTTGAATGGCGGAGTATCGACGGTCAGTTGGCAGTGTGTGTGTGTGTGTTGTTGTATATGTTTGTGGCTCACCTAGTCAGGTGTTGGGTCCACTACTGATCATTGACACCAGCAGCACCACACCCTCAACTAGTATATAGGTTACCGTAGGTAATACTGTTATTGTGTCCGTAGAACTAAAAGTTTTCACCACTGTCCTCAAAACGCTATACATTTTGTGTCGTTGTGTTTACATTGGCCACACGGGGTTTGTTTCATCGAAAATTCTAATGTCTTGCTCACTGTAACCATGTTTATTGTGAACCACGAACCTGCCTTTCATTGGTTGCTGACTTAGAACATCAGTTATCGTCGTCCTTCAGTAACACCTAATGTGTTGAGACACAGTACCAGTCTGACACAAGTCCCCGCTCATGTAGTAACCAGCAAAAAATAAATAAAATATCAATTCGCGCCTAACTTGACGCAACAATACGGGTTTCAGCCAGATATCTGGCCATATCATCTTTCAGAATTCCTTTGTGACATTTCAGAACAAAAAGTATTTTTCAGTTTGACAGGGGAACAGTAGATAAAAATAAAGGTTTTATAGTGGATATATATATATATATATATATATATATATATATATATATATATATATATATATATATATATATATATATATATATATATATATATATGATCGACTACAGGATGCGGATCTGATAAGAGCATCGTTAAAAGACTAAAAGAATAGCTAAAATTAGATAAATTTGTGGTACACAAAAATAATCTTATTAGTCAAAGAAACTGATATAAAGTGTGAGAATACACGAACGAAATAAGTAGAAGAGAAGCATGTTCAAGTTTGCTGTGGGTGCGGATTCTGTAATAACCCGACCTCTTAAAAATCCATTTTTCATGTTTTTCTCTGGCTCTCACCCCCACTCTCACCAACCCCTCGGGAGCTGGTCAGGCGACTTGGGGGGGTTCAGGAGAGGAAGGGAGGGGAGTGAGAGTCTGGAGGAAAGGGGATGCGAAGGTAAAGTGGTAATGGGGAGAAGAAAAGGACAACAAATAAGGAAAAAACAAAAAGATAGACAGATAGATAGATAAATAGAGAGAGAGAGAGAGAGAGAGAGAGAGAGAGAGACATAGAAAGAGAGAGAGAGAGAGACCCTCCTACAAGAACGCGGCACTGACCAATTTTAACACATTGTCTTCACATTATATAAATTTCTTCATAAATTCTCTGTCGACCGATATATGGACATGCAAATATAACTTCTGTCCTTAAGGGTCCCACATATATCATCTTATTGTAATCATGATCCAATTTCTTAAATATGTTTCCGGTGGATTTTCCCCCATAAATACATCTGTTTACGGTAGAATCTCAATATATATGACAAGATTTTCCCCCATAAATACAACTTCTTCGTGTTGTAGTTGCGAGTGAGCTGGTTTGACACCTTTTACACTTCACAAGTTAGTGGGTCAGTCTTATGTATTTGAAAAGTTATATTCCTAAAGATTTCCACGTGAAACTTTTCCCTTTGAAATTATTGCTGTGAGAGAGCATCTAACTTTCTTATTTCTGGTGCTATATGAAGTTGACAATCGAAATGGCTTCGATTTTGCACCGAGACTGTACTGTCTATGTGTTTCTAATGACCAATCAGAGTAGAATAACCTATTGATAATTTATTCACAGCAAATTGGATTGTTTAAATTAAGGGATTCAGAGTTGGCATGCTACTGGTGTTTTGGTTTATAGATACACTATACCTTATCATTATGTACTATACAACAGGTGTAGTGTGAGGCCACAATGCTCCTCAGGTGTAGGTGTTTGTGAAGGGTTAATTACTCTATGGTCAGTAGTGTCGGAGAAAACTCAACGGACACGTGTCGCGCCCTGTGCCCTCCCACACTTACAGCGGGGCTTCAAAGCATATCAATTCTCTTAAAAAGCATTTTAAATAAAGTAATTTATTAATTTAACATACATTTTCGGTTTCCCAGACACTGATAATGAATGCATAAATGATTTTAAGTGAAAACGTAAACTAATACATATAGAATACACAAAATGAAGTATGAATGCAATATCTATTTTGTGAGCGGCACATTGTACATCATCGATTATTGGATTCACCCAGGGGAAAAAAATGGCATACGTTCGGAGCTTTTTTCACAGCCGCGATATGGAAAAGTTTGATAGATTTTACTGACCTAGTGAAAGTTATCAGCGGTCTTCCTCGCTTCGTCCGCTGCAGAGCAGGGGCCGGATACTCAAAAAAATTTATGGGACTGTATGTCGTTGCGTACCCGTAACTGGACTCAGTCTCAAATTGGCATACTCAAAACACAGATGCTATACTCAAAACCAATATTTGACATCGAACTCCGTAAGTTAACGCAAGTAACTTACACCAGCTCCCGAGGTTGTGTAACACTCTCAACCCGGATGTAGTAGTGACTAATTCCCGATTGTATAGAAAATAATAATAATAATATATGTTGTAATAATGCTTGTTAGACTTGTTTTATCATAGAATAATGAAGAAAATGTTTTGTACATCAACATACTGAAATATAATATTTCACTTTGTCTTTTTCGTAACTTTTTTGTTGTATAATAAGCGGCTTGAGTGTTTGTATTTGTCTCAGTGTGGAAGAGACGCATCTTTTGTCTTCTTACACATTATAAAGTATTTCTTACCAAAACAGAAGGTTTGTATTGTTCACACTTAGGGTAAAAATATGTTTTATGACTGAGTAAACTTGCAGATAAAACTTATTAATGTTGTATAGCCGTAAATATCCCTCAGTAATGAAAGCCAAATATGAGGTCAAGTGAACATTCCTGCCAAGACTTCGCCTTGTTTTTCTAATATTCAACCAATAGTCTTAGCCTATTTTTTTATGTGTGTAGCTTATGATAACATGAAAGACTATAAATTTCCATAGGCTAGCCAAAATTAAATGATATTAGGTGTAAAATATGGATTGCAATTCCCTTGATTAATAGGTGCCTATATAACTGCTTTTTCAGTCTTAGGCAAATAAATGTTTAAACATGGGGCCTACTTAATTTAGTTAGAACATGAGGATTATTTAAATAAGAAATTATACTAATAGGGTATAGGTTAGATAGATAGGTTTGGTTATGTTATGTTATGGTATGTTAGGTTAGAGAATGTGTACATGGTTTTTGGTGAGCGTCAGGCCGTCAGTGAGACACTTTGTCTAACAGCTACCTTAGGCCTAGTTCCAGACTTTCCTTGAACATTATCATAGGTAGAGTATTAATTTAAGAAAATTTACGGCTAATCCGATATATTTTCAGGTTTTAAATTGTTGTTTTTTGTATGAACTTGAAGACAATTCAAACCAAATGTTCCCAACATTGAAAGGAAAACACCACGGTCTAGGCTAAATGAATAATTTAAGAGAAGTGATTTGTCATTTAGGTTAGGCAAGGCTATGCTATCAATAACCAATTTATTTGAATTTGCCCAGAATAAGGCTATCTTAGTATAGCTTATGTGTCTTGTCACAGGCCAACATTATGCAAGGGATTATTTACCTAAATTCTAGTGGGGTAAAACACCAAATACTGTGAGATCTCTGTTAGCCAGAACAATTGGTGGAAAGCACTACCGTGAATGAATGAGTGTTTTCCCGTTAACGAGACAGTTATCACAAATCAAGAAAATATCCCTCATCCCCAGAATGTTTATGGTAATGGAAAAATTTTCTCGGTAGTTCCTGCAATTGCCCATTACATCATCTCTCGAACCCAGAAATATATCCCCCATCTCACTGAAATTAGGTCGTCTCTTCTTGGCTGGTGGTCCTTCCATGTTTACAAAATAATATTACGTTCGTCGCTCTCAGCTGATTTCTCCTTCTCTTGTGATTGGTTGATGATTTTGTTAACTGAGCGTTGATTGGCCAACTAGCATCTGCACTGACATCTATCGTCCGACAAGAGAACTTAATTTACAGGGTAAACACTAGAGTTACGAGAACTTACGGAAGGCTTACGGAACCATAATTAAATTTTGAGTTTGCTAAATTTATGGTAGTGTAAGGCTCCCACAATATATGGTACTGTATCATGCTGAAAAACGTAACTTATGAGGTGTTTTGAGTATCCGGCCCCAGAGCGGCGAGTTAGTGGATATTTTGGTCTTTTTTTTACAAGTTTGAACTCTAAACTCAATCAAGAACCATCGTATCCACCCCAAGATGTTTTGGCGGCCATGGCAGTCAGGCGTACCAACAATAAACAAAATTCATACTGCAAATTTTAGTTTTAGTGTCAGTAATTTTCTATCAGCTTCAACAGCATCACATCAAAACGATGGAATTTATAAGACCATCTTGTTATTGTAGTTAGTGACTAGGATGAAGAGGGTGGTGAGTAAAATGAGGAACTAGTTGGTGTAGTTGGTAGGGCTGACCACTGCCACACGTCACCTCGTGTTTTGAGGTGGGCGGGATGGTCTGCCCCGGTCAATCTGTGATTACTGAAAGTTTATCTTAACTTTTGGGAGAAATTGAGTATCTGAGAGAGGATGATCCAAGCTCTTATGTTTCTGCTGATTTATTTCCTTATGGTTTGGTTTCCTTCGTTTCTTTGAACGGACGGACGGAAGGAAGTGGTGAAGAGGGGATTAAAATCTGGGTGCCTTCTGAGGGTCAGATTTCGAAAAATTCCTTCGTTAATTTCTAACTAAAGACGATAGAACACATATACTTGCGTTAGTGACTCAGGGAAATATCGACTCCAGTTTGACCTCCACATCTGTAAGGCAGCTGAGGTGAGGCAGGAAAGACCCGTCCTAACCTCTCCAGTTTGTGGGTAAAAATTAACGCAGGAACTTCTGAGAATCCGGATAGTGGTTGAAATGAAACCTGTAAGTTGAGTCGCTTGACAAACTTCACACAACCTCAGAGAGAACGTCGAGTTAGTTTTATTTTGTCCTTCCTTTATGGCCGAGAGATAAAGAAATGGTCTACAAAGGTGTGTTGGGCCTTTAGGAACCACCACGCGATTATTTCTCTCGGCTCTGACTACTGACCCACTCCACTGTGTGTGTGTGTGTGTGTGTGTGTGTGTGTTTTTTTATGAGAGCGGACCTAGCCAAACCAACCCAACTTACGCTATGCAAATCAAACTTATGTAATGAAATGAAACTTAACCTAATTAACCTAACCTGATCTGACAACTTAACCAAACTTGATCCCTAATCAAACTTAACCATTCCAAACTAAACCTATTCTAAAATAACTTAACCAAACTAAACCCACACCACACCACACCACACCACACCACACCACATCACACCTAAGCTAACAAAACTAAATTAACCTAAAACTAAATTAAGTTAAAGATCTCATGTTTGACGACACAGGCTCCGTCTCACCACACATGCGCACACCCACCAAATCGGCCTTGTGCGTGCGACGACCATTTATTTTGTACACAAGCTACGCGTTCCCGACCCTTCTGTGAAAATAAATCGAACCCCGGACCAGTACACAGCAATCAGTGCCATTGTGTGTGTGTGTGTGTGTTTTTAAGTAAGTTAAAAAGACGAGATTATTTTATGCTTGTTAGTAAGGTCTTGAATTGCGTAAAATAGACATGAGATTATACTGGTGTTTACAAATGTCTTTCTGTTAAAAAGACTAGAAATTATTTATGTTTTATTGTGGTCTGTAAATCTCTAAACAAAAGACATGTCGTTATTTCAGTGTTGTTTTTATTAATGTGTTTAAAAGTTTGTAAAAAAGACGTGATAATATTTTTTTTTCTTATTATTTTGGGGTTGAATTTTCAGATACCTAAAATGGGACCATCATCATTATCATCATTATCGTCCGTATCGTCTCATTATTAATCATCACTACCATTATCATCAAGATCATCATCACCATCTTCACTATTATCGGCCTTATCGTCTCATTATTATCATCACCACCAGCATCATCACCATTATCGTACCATCGTCTCATCATTATCATCACCATCACCATCATCAACACCATTATCGTCCCATCATTATTATCACCAGAAATCATCATCATCACTATCGTGTTATTGCTGTAATCCCAGATTTAGAGGTCCGGGTCGAATCGTCCTAAGCTAATCCCGGTATCAATCAGGAGAGAGAGAGAGAGAGAGAGAGAGAGAGAGAGAGAGACTTTCTCAACAAACACCAACTCTCGTACAATTCACATCACGAGGGAGACATTCTTTACTGTGTGTGACAAGTCCTCTGTAATTGTGTGTGTGTGTGTGTGTGTGTGTGAGGGAGTGGAGGATCTTTGTGTGTGAGGGAGTGGAGGATCTTTGTGTGTGAGGGAGTGGAGGATCTTTGTGTGTGAGGGAGTGGAGGATCTTTGTGTCAGTTCTCGTCTCCAACATACACCCAGATTATTCTTCCATATAAACATTGTCTTCCTCATAAAAAATAATGAAAATTTAATATTGTTGTAACTATAAAATGGTCAACTGTTAAATTAAATACCGACTACTGCTTGTGTTTAAAAGCTCCGAGGCCCATTATTTTGTCTCTAACAAGTTCATTTAGAGGATATAAATGTAATTATTATTCCTCCAGCTTGTAAAAATACCATCTACAGTAATTGTTATAAAACCTTTGGTGTAGCGAACTCTTTTGCTTGTTTGTCTCCGTTGTTTAGTTTAACAGTTGGTAATGTGTTAGTCATCTCTCAGGTCGTCATATAATGTTTATTAAAAAGAGTAAAAATGTTAAGTTTATCTATGTTAAATGTTTGATCTAGTTATCTGGTGTTATAAACCAGATGGTGTTGTCACCTGGTGCTGTAATAAACCAGCTGGTGTTGTCAGCTGGTGTCAGGACAGTAACCCTGGACTCCTCCAGGGTACAGAACTCGGCCTAGCTATACTGTATAAGTTAAAGTAATCAGACTTAATGTAACCAAATTTCCATAATGTTATTAGCGTATTTATGGAGCGATTAACCTGACTTAGTTAAAATTAACCCCGTCTATCCCGGCCAGAGAGGTCGACCAACACTGTGTGATGAGGGAGGGAGGGAGCAGGCCTGTGATGAGGGAGGGAGGGAGGGAAGGGGGAGGCCTGTGATGAGGGAGGGAAGGAAAGAGGGAGGGAGGAAGTCCTGTGATGAGGGAGGGAAGGAGGGAGGGACGGAGGAAGTGAGACCCTTCAAGGGTGGGGAGGGAGGGAGAGAGGGAGATGAAGAGAAGTCCTTCAAGGGTGGGGAAAGAGGGTAGGTGGAAGGATGGCAGGGAGTGGGTAAGGGAGGGAGGAAAAGAGTTTGAGAAGGAAATTGTCCAAACACTAGCTGATGTAGGAGGGAGAAACCTCATCCTCCCAACACCTGATACTTCCAACACCTCACAGTTCCAACACCTCACAGTTCCAACACCTCACAGTTCCAACGCCTCACAGTTCCAACACCTGATACTCTCAACACCTGATACTCTCAACACCTGATACTTCCAACACCTCACAGTTCCAACACCCCATACTTCCAACACCTCACAGTTCCAAAACCTGATCGTTCCAACACCTGATCGTTCCAACGCCTCACAGTTCCAATACCTGATACTTTCAACACCTGATACTCTCAACACCTGATACTTCCAACACCTCACAGTTCCAACACCCCATACTTCCAACACCTCACAGTTCCAACACCTGATCGTTTCAACACCTGATATTTCCAACACCTCACGGTTCCAACACCTCACAGTTCCAACACCAGATCGTTCCAACACCTGATACTTCCAACACCTCACGGTTCCAACACCTCACAGTTCCAACACCTCACAGTTCCAACACCAGATCGTTCCAACACCTGATACTTCCAACACCTCACGGTTCCAACACCTCACAGTTCCAACACCAGATCGTTCCAACACCTGATACTTCCAACACCTCACGGTTCCAACACCTGATCGTTCCAACACC
>NW_024743975.1:0-10701 GCF_018991925.1 Homarus americanus | reverse complement strand
ATCACATGTTCAATTGATTTGTGTCTTTTGTTTGTGAAGTGTTTTTTGAGAGGTACTCTGTAAATTTCGTTTTTTCTTTTCTTTTTTATGCAAATTTCACTGTTACCCATAAATACTGTATGAAAAGAATAAGTAAAAAGAATGTTTTGCAGTGAGGACTAATAACGGTTTATACCAGCGCTCTCTGTTTACATCATGTGATTGGTTGAATCGTGCGGTTTCGGTCGATTGCTCCATGATTTTTGCTGTTTTCTCCAATTTTGTTGTGTTAGCGATGAATATGGAAAGACAAGGTAAGAAGAATGTTTCCAAGAAGCGTTCTGGTGATCGAATTGCCGGTAGTGAACGTAAAAGAGGTTTACAAGAACGCAACTCTCGCGTTGTAGCCTGCGCCATCCTAGCAACCGCCCGGGCTGCTATTGTGTGCTTTTTTGGGTGGTGCTTCCACCTGTCAAGTCAAAATAATGGCCTCTACCTCTACTGGGGGTCCTACTGGTGCTGGTGGCTGTGGGACAGACCCACCTAAGCGGCCAAATAAGGAAAAGGAGAAACAGGACTATCATAAGGGAGTTAAGTTTGCCAAGTATTCGATGCAGGATAAGCAGAGTGTGATTAAGTAACTTGAGGAAGGCCTAAAAACTAGTTTTCGGAAAGCACAATCAGGTCAATAAAGGCAGAATTTGTATCATTTGGAGGTTAAAATGGGAAAATCAGAGGTTTATGTAGAGTGGCCAGTCTATATTGTTATTTTTCCCATTAGTTTGCATTTAGCGAATTTGAATTTGGCAAAATTTTTCCAGTCTATATTACTCACGAAATACAAGATCTTACTGTATTATGTTTCTGCATATACCCTGGTTTATTCATTAATCATTTGTCTAAGTACAAGCAGCCAAACTGAGTCATCATATAACACTCAAAGGTAGTAAATAACTTTTTTAAAAAGGTATATCAAACACTATACAGTGTGTTATAGTGACCCCGGTTGTAAGCTGGTCTACTGAAAGCTCACACGAACGCTGAGTAAACAACCTTTTGATTCAGCTTATCCTTTTATTTTCAAGTCATATTATAAATTACATACAGTATTTTATTTTTCTTTATTACTGAAGATGTTATATTAATCTTGATTAAATTTCATAAGAGGCCAATCATATGAGAATATAATACTGAATCAATAAATAAATAAACCTGAAGATGCGGCAACACCTGATCAGCCCCAGCCTGCTTACATACTCAAGTGTCTTAGTTCTCAGTAGGCCAATGTGATTAGACAACTGTATAGTACTCAGTGAGTGTTGTTCATTTCATACAATTTGTTTTATTTAATCTTTCTCATTTGTTATCTTTTTATTATATTTTATTCTTTTAGTACTTATGGTGACCAGAGCACCTCAGTCTGAAAAAAGCGAATTCCAATATATTGAAGTCCGATTTATCGAGGTTTTACTGTGTGTGTATATATATATATATATATATATATATATATATATATATATATATATATATATATATATATATATATATATATATATATATATATATATATAAAACAAAGAAGTATGTCTGTGTGTTTGTGTGTCCACACGAGAATATCGGAAACTACTTTACCGATCTGTAGTAATGATGGATGGTGTTATATGTAGTGATGATGGGTGGTGTTATATGTAGTGATGATGGATGTTGTTATAAGTAGTGATGATGGGTGGTGTTATATGTAGTGTTAATGGATGGTGTTATATGTAGTGATGATGGATGATGTTATATGTAGTGATGATGGGTGGTGCTATATGCAGTGATGATCTATATATATAAAACAAAGAAGTCTCTCTGTCTGTTTGTTCACCTTTCTCTGGGATCAAACCTGGGTCCGCTTGCTGGCGAGGCGAGCATGCTTACTGTATAATATGGACACGAAGTAGTACCTTAAGCTGTGTATTCTTATATTACTCTATTTATTATGTATAGTAAAGTATTACAGAACATGTATTAATCCTATGTAATGTTTCCAATTATTATGCACCATTTTATGTATATGTATTATCATATTTACATATTATGTATTCAGCTTGTGAACGCTGGCATCTGTGCATGCCAGCACGGAGTGATACAGGGAATTGAGATCGCTAGTCCTTATGGCGTGGAAGCCCACTGTCTATTTGTTCCTCTGTATTTGTCTCCAGTACGAGAATAAGAGCCTATTTTCAAGATAACAAGTGTTTGCGTATACCCTCAGTAGTGTAGAACATTTTGGGGGTATCAAAGACAGACATAGATGGCGCAGTGAGATTTCTCAGTGAGATACAGAGTGAATTCAGCCTTCCCGCCGGACTGTGTTGTTAATGGCGTCTCGTCTTCAGCTTCGCCAAGGATTTACAGCAAGACTACAAGCCTCAGGACTTACAGTGTTGTGAAGTGCTATGCTGTGTAAAGTGCTGTGCTGTGAAGTGAAGTATTCTGTGAACTGCTGTGTTGTGTATTTTAATCAGAATTGTCTGTGCAAACTGCAGTCAGATGACTGAGGGAGCTGCCCAGCAGTACATCCCCTCCTGCCCACGGTCATTGGGTGACTGAGCAGCGAGCAGTAAGACAACTTCAGATCAGTTGCGACTTGCGCCCAGCTGCCTCTACGTGAGCCATACACACACACACACATACTCACAGGCCCACTTTATATCAAATTCTTGTGTATTACTTTAAACTTCTGTAATTCTGTGCATAGATTACGAGGGGTTGACCCGGTCTCTTGCACAGATAGAGTACAGAAGCTGTCAGCATGTCTCACAGGGATCAAAATGATACCCTGGACGATGGGGTTATGAGTTTAAGTTTGGGAGATCTTTCCCCACTCACACTCAGGCCCCACGCTCCCCACAGTGACAACGCCCAATCACCCACAGAATCTCCTCATTCGTCGCGAGCAAGCTCTCCTGCGGTGCCTGCGTCCAAGATCTCCTTCAACTGATTAAGTGGATGGAAACTTCTCGACGCCAGGACTATGTTGCAAGGAGAGAAGAGGAAGAAATTCGGTACAGAGAGTCTGAAAGACGACGCCACGAAGATGAACAAAGACGCAGAGAACTAGAAGATATACGTAGAAGTGAGGATGACCTGAGAAGAAGAGAGGATCAAGCCAGATTTGAAGCCTTGATTTCCCTGTTAGCCTCCCCACAACGATCTACTGTAAAAGATTCTTCTGCTACTACTAATGCTGATACGACTAGAGGTACTGGTACCTCATTTCCCAGAGTCGGTTCAACAATTCCTCAAAAGGCTGCAGCATAAACGCCTCCCTCTCTGAAGTCTGACGCTTCTTATCAGATATTTCGGGAATGGCGTCGACGTTGGCAAGACTATGCAACAATGGTTGACCTGTCAAGTTTACCACAGCCTAAACAGATGATACAGCTTCGTATGTGCTTGTCCTTAGAGACACAACGTACTCTCGAGCACACACTTCAAGTGCCTTGTACGACAACTCTGACTGTAGAGGCCGTGCTTGACAAGTTACAGGAACATGTTAAGGGACAGCGCAACGAAGCACTTAGAAGAAGAGAACTCCTCCAATGTAAGCAGCTTGATGGAGAATCTTTTGATGCATTTTTTGTAAGACTGAAAAGATGTTCAGAGGAAGTTGATGTTTGTCCTGGAAATTCTCAAGTTTGTGAAGAGACACAACTCAAGACAATTATTTTAACGGGTATTCGAGATGAAGAGCTAGTTCAGCGTCTCATTTCACTTGACCCCACTTCCTCCCTTCAAGATGTTGTTACAAAATGTCGAGCGTACGAGGCCGCCAGGTGTGCGACTTCAGCTTTACGCTCACAACCTGACCAGGTGAGGGCGGTGTCTTCCTACAGAAAGGGTAAGAAGCAGCAAGGTAACCCCACCCCTCACCCTCCAGCTACACCTTCAGCAGCAGCTTTGTGTAACAGCTGTGCGAGACAGCATAATGCCTCCCAGTGCCCAGCTGCTCAAAGCGTGTGCAGAAGTTGCGACCGCCAGGGTCACTGAGCTTACACAGTCAAGTGCCCTGCTAGCAAAGTTCAGTGCAGACTTTGTGGTCGTGTGGGCCAGTATGACAAATGTTGTCGTTAGAAGACACAGAGAGGACACCACCAAGGATCCAAGAAGTCATCCTCAGGTAGTGCTGGCACGCCCCCTCCTTCTGGCAAGCATCAAGACGCTGTGCCCAGTCGTTCCTGCCGTCGTGTACATTGCTCCACAGACACGACACCCCAGCACATCAGTGTCGTCATTTCTTACGTTAACTTGTCATCCAGTCTTCAGATGTTACCTGACACCGGTGCTGACGTCTCAGTAATTGGTCCACAACACTTAGCACGTTTGGGAATACCCCGGAACAACCTACAGCCCCCTCCTCAGACAACGAAACTGACAGCTGATGGTTCCAAGATGGCTCCAGCTTTGGGATCTTTCTGGGCTACTCTTACTTTTGGTAAGCAGTCTTGCCCAGCCCGGATTGATGTTCCTGATGGGATCCCGACTCCGCTTTTATCAAATGGCCATTGTCAAGAGTTGGCCATTATTTCCAAGGAATTCCCCAGACCTATTTTAAAGGTCACCCATGTCAACAGCTTGAAGGAATTCCCTATTTCTACTAACACGTCCCCTTCTGAAGCAAGAGCTTACCTTCTCAAGGAGTTTGCTGACGTGTTTGTTACGAAGAAATCTTTGGGATCCATACCACTAAAGCCTATGGTGGGTCCACCTATGAAAATTCATCTTAAGGATGGTGTCATACCTTTTGCCATCCACACCCCTAGTTTGATTCCTCACGCCTACAAGGAGCTAGGTAGACAAGAGCTTGACTCCATGGTTGCTCAGGGAAAGATCAAACCGGCCGGAGACGAACCTTCACCTTGGTGCCACCCTCTCGTCCCCGTCGCCAAACCTCGTGGTGGAGTACGGATCACCACCGATCTATCAAAACTTAACCAGCAAGTTTCCCGTCCAGCCCACCCTTCTCCCACACCCTTCGCAGCTGTTCGAAATGTGGACCAGAAGGCGAAGTTTTTTACAACGATGGACGCCTTATGTGGTTATTGGCAGATCGAGTTGGCCGAAGAAGACCAGCATTTGACTACATTCATCACACCATATGGAAGATCTCAGTATTGCAGAGGCCCCATGGGATTTGCAGCTACGGGCGATGCATTCTGTCAACGTGGTGACGCGGCCCTTCAAGGAGTCACGAATTGTGACAAGGTGGTTGATGATATTTTACTCCATGACGAAGACTACTGTGGCCACCTCTCCCGAATATATGAAGTTCTCACCAGATGTCGAAAGTTCGGGATTACCCTCAATGCTGACAAGTTTGTAGTCGCCGCACCATCAGTGAACTTCTGTGGGTAAATTCTCTCAGCATCAGGTATCACAGCTGACCCGGAGAAATTAAGTGGAATCAGGGATTTTCCAACCCCTGCCAACCTGACAGACCTCCGTTCTTTTTTGGGTCTGGTCAATCAGCTGGCTGAATTTTCACCTGACATCTCCACCGCAGCCCAGCCGTTACGCCCCCTCCTGAGCCCCAGGAGGACATTCCTGTGGACCCCAGATCATCAAGAGGCCTTCCAGCGAGTCAAGCAGGCCCTCTTAAGTCCATCTGTCCTCGCCTGTTACGACCCAGCCCTACCCATCGTCCTCCAGACTGACGCCTCCAGACTCTACGACGTTGGTTACGCCCTTCTGCAGGACCATGGCGGTGGACAACTCCGCTTAGTTCAGAGTGGATCCCGGTTCCTGACGGACGCCGAGACCCGATATGCCGCGATTGAGCTGGAGATGTTGGCTGTTGTCTGGGCGATGGCGAAGTGCCGCTTCTACCTGATAGGACTTCAGCACTTCACCCTCTTCACGGATCATCGCCCTCTTGTACCTATTATCAATCACTACTCTTTGGATGCAGTAGAGAATCCTCGCCTTCAACGTTTGAAAGAGAAGCTCTCGCCTTATCTCTTCACGGCTGTGTGGCGTGCGGGTAAGCTGCTGTGCATCCCAGATGCCCTGTCCCGCGCCCCTGTCAGTCGCCCCACCCCAGAGGACGAGATGTTGTGTTCTACAGCTGCTGCATCCCTCAAGTCAGTAGTTTCATTGAAGGCTGTCTTCACATCAGAAGAGTCTACAGCACCAGATGCAGACAAGACCATTGAAGATCTCCGCACCGCACCCCGGGCCGACCCTTCCTATATCCGGCTCGTCGACTGTGTGTCCCAGGGATTTCCATCTAACCGATACGACCTTCATGAATCGCTACTCCCGTACTGGAAGATACGCGAGGACCTCTATTGTGATGGAGACCTCGTCTTGTATGGTCCACGAGTAGTCATTCCTGCTGCCCTACGCCGCCGTTCCTAGACCCGCCTTCACGACAGCCATCGAGGAGTGGAGGCCACCAAGCGACGGGCGAAGCAGACTGTATTTTGGCCCGGAATCGACGCGGACATTGCAAGTACCGTCCGTGCCTGTGAGCCGTGCCAGACTCTGCAACCCAGCCAGCAACAGGAACCTTTAATGTGCGACGATAACCCTTCAAGACTCTTCGAGTCTGTGTCGGCCGACTTCTTTGCAGTGGCAGGGAAGTCCTTCCTCGTCATTGCCAACCGATTGTCTGGATGTCCTGTTGTCGTACCCTGTGGTAGTGATACAACGGCTACTGCTACCATCCGGAATTTCAGGCATTACTTCAGAGAAGTTGGTGTTCCCCTCCATCTCAGGACTGATGGAGGACCCCAGTTCACCAGCCACGAGTTCCGGGACTTCATGGACCGTTGGGGAGTCCGTCATGCCGTGACCTCGCCCCACTACCCCCAGGCGAATGGACACGCTGAAGCCGCAGTCAAGAGTGTTAAACACCTGATCCTTAAGGTGTCACCCTCAGGAAATATCGACTGCGAGGACTTCGATCGAGGTTTGTTGGAGTTACGCAACACCCCGAACTTCACCGGACGCTCCCCAGCCCAGGTTCTATACGGACATCATCTCAGGTCTTGTGTTCCTGCCCACCCGAAGTCTTTTTCTCAAGAATGGCAGGCCAAGACTGAAGAATGTGACCCCCATGCAGCAGAACGAGCCGCAGATGTAGCTGCTCGGTACGACTGTCATGCCCGCCCCATTCCCAGGTTGAGTATCGGCCAGCAGGTCAGGATTCAAGATCCGGTATCTCACAGCTGGGACAAGGTTGGGGTTGTCATGGGTATTGGTCGGTCCAGGGACTACCAAGTGCGTCTTCCTAGTGGTAGAGTATGGTGGAGGAACCGTCGTTTCCTCCGACCTGTGGAGCTGCCTAGTGTTGACCCTTCCCCAGTTGAGTCCCCTAATGTTGATGCCTTTACAGTAAATCCATCCCCACCTTGTGTTTCTGCCCCAGCACTCCATAGGTCCGAGCTACTCAGAAACAAAAGGTCCGCTCAAGATGAAACTATGAGCGTATAGGGGGGAGGGAGGTGTATAATATGGACATGAAGTAGTACCTTAAGCTGTGTATCCTTATATTACCCTATTAATTATGTATAGTAAAGTATTACAGAACATGTATTAATCCTATGTAATATTTCCATTTATTATGCACCATGTTATGTATATGAATTATCATATTTGCATTTTATGTATTCAGCTTGTGAATGCTGGCATCTGTATATGCCAGCGCACAGTGATGCAAAGAGTGGAGACCACCAGTCCTTATGGTGTGGAAGCGAGCTTCTTGGTCCATCTGTATATATCTCCCGTAAGAGAATAAGAACCTATTTTTAAGATAACAAGTGTTTGTGTATACCCTCAGTAGTGTAGAACATTTTGGGGGTACCAAAGACAAACATAGGTAAAAATATAGTTATAATTATTCCCTTATGACCATAGTATTGTAAACAGAGTGCCTTAGTATATATATATATATATATATATATATATATATATATATATATATATATATATATATATATATATATATATATATATATATATATATATATATATATATATATATATATATATATATATATATATATATATATATATATATATATATTGATAAATCACACGGGAAAGGGAAACAACGGAGCACCTTGGCTTTCGTCTTTATTTCAAGACATCTTCAGAGGCAACCGTGTTTTCTTTCATATGATTTATCAACATATATATATATATATATATATATATATATATATATATATATATATATATATATATATATATATATATATATATATATATATATATATATATATATATATATGCAAGTAAATCACTGTGGGTGTGCATGATCCATGTATATATTGATAACCACAAGGAAAGAAGAAAACACGAAGTTCCCAAGGGCTTTCGTGTAATTCCCATCTTTAGGGGTGAGTACACGAAAGCCCTTGGATACTTCATGTTTTCTGCTTTCTTTGTGGTTATCAGCATGTATATATATATATATATATATATATATATATATATATATATATATATATATATATATATATATATATATATATATATATATATATATATATATATATATATATATAGTGATGGGTTGTCAGACCACAGCTTACATCTCAGAAACAGTCCAGACTTGACCCGACATTAGGGGGGTCAAGTGTAAGGGTATCCCTCGCAGCCACTCAAGGAGCCACAAATCAACTAGCTCCCCTTCCCATGTCACACGGCCCCAACAAACATGTAAGATTGTAAGAAGGCACCTGCCGGCTCTCTCCCAATATACACAATAACCTACATCGCAGAAGAAGTCCAGACCTGACCTCACATTAGCCAGGTCAAATGTAACCCTCGAGCCCAAGTCAAGGGGCCACAAATCAACCAGGGCCTCTCATGTCACACGGCCCCACCAACGATGTTAACAGACAAGCATTCATCTGAAGATTTCTCCAGAATTTACAACAACTTGAAGTCTCTGAAAAAGTCCAGACCTGACCCTACATTAGCGAGGGCAAATGTAAGGAGACCCTTCGCCGCCCCCCCGATCAGCTCAACCTGACGGCTCGCCTCCCAATATATAGGACGTCCTAGTCCTCCCTCTGCCCAGAGAGAGACAGAGAGAGAGTGTGTCTTGTAACCAAGAAGGGCCAGCTACCACGTCCCCAGTCCCGCTCGAGAGAAGCCCGCCACTAAGTGTAACGAAGTCTCAGCCGGGTCCATCGACAGAGTGCTGTCAACTCAACGTGTAACAGTAAGTGCTGGCTGTGTAGACTGTGGAAGTGCAGTGATCCCGAACCTCCCCAACGATCGACTTAGTGAAGTGCCCATTCTAATTGTGAGGTTAGGTTATACGAGAATACCATAGTCTATCATAAATTGTGTACGAACCCCCCTATTAATCCCCCCTATTGAACTAGTAAAATAAAGCTGTAACACGCATTGGTGTTTTATATACTACACTTGTACTGTGCCTGTGTTAATATACAGTGTTGACATCACACCCTCGAGACACGCTACCATTTCCTCTCGCTATAATACTCTACTACTATAAACTCCTAACTTACCTCTTCATGTGAGATTTTGTCTCATTACAATAATAACCACGACCATGATTATAATAATCACGACTATGATTATAATAACCACGACCATGATTATAACAACCACGACCGTGATTATAACAACCACGACCATGATTATAACAACCACGACCATGATTATAACAACCTCGGTAGACTGTACCACCGGACTCGCCACCGGGCACGAAGTGCCCACGATCACTTATATATATATATATATATATATATATATATATATATATATATATATATATATATATATATATATATATATATATATATATATATATATATATATATATATATATATATATATATATATAAAGGTAGCGCCTGGGATTAGATAGATTGAACATGTCCACAAACACTACTTAAACTAAGTACATTTCCCTCCTGTTCTACTCTGGTAACTTTTCCTATGGGTCGTTCCGCTGCAATGGGCAAATGGTGATGTTTTCCCTCATTAAGGCGTCTTTTTAACCTTTTGCATGTCGGGGGATATCACTCTCCTTTAAGGACTTCAACAAATTTCCTTGATGAGCATGAAGAGGAGAGAGAGAGAGAGCTTAATGGTCCCCGAATTCAGGAATTTTGCTAAAAAGATTTGGTCGTTCGCCTGGGTGCGGACCGTAAGGCTGCTAATCCTACCATGTGTAAGATATAAAAATTCTCAGAACGTTTTCCATCATTTCTTCATAATGTTTTTGTCTGTGTGAAGCGATGGAGATTATTAGATGGACGTTTATTACAACGATCTAGATACTGGAATCAGCAGTGACATAAGCGAGTTTGCGGATGATACCAAAATAGGGCGGCAGATTAATTCAGGGCAGGATGCAAATGCACTACAGGAGGATTTAAATAAACTGCAGGAGTGGTTAGAAAATGGCAAATGAAATTCAATACCAGCAAGTGCAGAACAAATACTGTAAACGTATACAGCCTTGACAACATCGAACTAGAGAAGTCGATTTGTTAAAGAGACCTAGAGGTACTCATAAACCCGGACCTTCGGCCTGGAAAACAGTGCGTTAATGTTCGAAATAAGGCAAACAGAGTATTAGGTTTATATCTAGAAGTGTAAGTAAAAAGAGTGCGTAGGTCATATTGCAATTATACCTTGTGTTAGTCAGGCCGCACTTCGATTATGCTGTTTAGTTCTGGTACCCTTATTATA
>NW_024743974.1:0-6834 GCF_018991925.1 Homarus americanus | reverse complement strand
CAGGGGACTTTGTTATACTCGATCAGGGGGCTTTGTTATACTCGATCAGGGACTTTGTTATACTCGATCAGGGAAATTTGTTGTACTCGATTAGGGGGCCTTTCTTATACTCGACCAGGGGACCTTTTTATACTCGACAAGGGGGCTTTTTTCATAATCAATCAGGGGGCTTTGTTATACTCGATTAGGGGACTTTGTTATGCTCGACCAGGGGACTTTGTTATACTCGATAAGGGGGCTTTGTTATACTCGATCAGGGAACTTTGTTATACTCGATCAGGGGAATTTGTTATACTCGATCAGAGGAATCTGTTATACTCGACCAGGGGCCTTTGTTATACTCGATCAGGGGACTTTGTTATACTCGATTACGGGACTTTGTTATACTCGATCAAGGGACTTTGTTATACCAGAACAGAGGGCTTTGTTATGCTCGATCAGGGGACTTTGTTATTCTAATTATGGGACTTTGTTATACACAATCATGGAACTTTGTTATACTCGATCAGGGGATTTTGTTTTACTCTACCAGGGGACTTTGCTATACTCGATCAGGGGAGTTTGTTATACTAGAACAGGGACTTTGTTATACTCGATAATGGGACTTTGTTATACTCGACTAGGGGACATTGTTATACTCGACCAGGGGGCTTTTTTATACTCGATCAGGGGGCTTTATTATACTCGATCAGAGGGCTTTGTTATACTCGATCAGGGGACTTTGTTATACTCGATCAGGGGAATGTGTTTTTTTTGGACAGGAGCCTTTGTTATACTCAATTTGGAGCCTTTGTTATACTCGATCATGGGACTTTGTTTTACTCGACCAGAGGGCTTTTCTATACCCGATGAGGGGGCTTTGTTATACTCGATCAGAGGGCTTTGTTATACTCGATTAGGGGACTTTGTTATACTCGATCATGGGACTTTGTTATACTCGATCAGGGAATCCTTGTTATACTGAGCATTCCTTTGCTACCTGGATTACGGACTTTGTTATACTCTCGATCATGGACTTTGTTATACTCGATCAGGGGACTTTGTTATACTCGACCAGGGGATATTGTTATTCTCGATCAGGGGACTTTGTTATACTCGATCTGGGGGCTTTGTTGTACTCAATCAGGGGACTTTGTTATTCTCGACCAGGGAACATTGTTATACTCTATCAGGGTACTTTGTTGTACTCGATTAGGGGGCCTTTGTTATACTCAATCAGGGACCTTTGTTACGCTCGATAATGGGACTTTGTTATACTCGACCAGAGTGCTTTTTTATACTCAATGAGGAAGCTTTGTTGTACTCGATCAGAGAGCTTTGTTATACTCGATCAAGGGACTTTGTTACACTCGACCAGGGGACTCTGTTATACTCGATCAGGGGGCTTTGTTATACTCGATCAGGGGAATTTGTTATACTCGATCTGGGGAATTTGTTATACTCGACCAGGGGACTTTGTTATAGTCGATCAGGGGACTTTGTTATACTCGATTAGGGGCCTTTGTTATACTCGATCAGGGGCCTATGTTATACTCGATAATGGGACTTTGTTATACTCGACCAGGGGCCTTTGTTATACTCGATCAGGGGCCTTTGTTATACTCGATAAAGGGACTTTGTTATACTCGACCAGGGGACTTTGTTATACTCGACCAGGGGGCTTTTTTTACACGCGATCAGGGGGCTTTCTTATACTCGATCAGAGGCTTTGTTATACTCGACGAGGGGACTTTGTTATACTCGACGAGGGGGCTTTGTTATACTCAATTAGGGAACTTTGTTATACTTGATCAAGGGCCTTTTTATATTCGATAAGGGGACTTTGTTATACACGACCAGGGGACTTCGTTATACTCGAGGAGGGGGCTTTGTTATACTCAATTAGAAACTTTGTTATACTCGAACAGGGGACTTTGTTATACTCGATCAAGGGACTTTGTCATACTCGATCAGGGGACTTTGATATACTCGATCAGGGAACTTTGTTATACTCGATCGGCGGACTTTGTTACACTCGTACCTAGGGACTCCCCTGTTATACTGATTGTCAGGGGCTTTGTTATACTCGATCAGGGGAATTTGTTATACTCAATCAGGGGAATTTGTTATACTCGACCAGGGGACTTTGTTTTAGTCGATCAGGGGACTTTGTTATACTCGATTTAGGGCCTTTGTTATACTCGATCAGGGGCCTATGTTATACTCGATAATGGGAATTTGTTATACTCGACCAGGGGACTTTGTTATACTCGACCAAGGGGCTTTTTATACTCGATCAGGGGGCTTTGCTATACTCGATCACAGGACTTTGTTATATTCGATCAGGCTACTTTGTTATACTCGACCAGGGGACTTTGTTATACTCGATCAGGGGGCTTTGTAATACTCGATCAGGGAACTTTGTTATACTCGATCAGGGAACTTTGTTATACTCGATCTGTTGAATTTGTTATACTCGATCAGGGGAATTTGTTATTCTCGACCAGGGGCCTTTGTTATACTCGATCAGGGGACTTTGTTATACTCGATTACGGGACTTTATTATACTCGATCAAGGGACTTTGTTATACCAGAACAGGGGACTTTCTTATACTCGATCAGGGGACTTTGTTATTCTGATTATGGGATTTTGTTATACACGATCAAGGGACTTTGTTATACTCGATCAAGGGACTTTGTTATACTAGAACAGGGGACTTTGTTATACTCGATAATGGGACTTTGTTATACTCGACCAGGGGACATTGTTATACTCGATCAGGGTGCTTTGTTATACTTGATTAGGGACTTTATTATAATCGATCAGGGGAATTTGTTATACTCGATCTGGGGGCTTTGTTATACTCAATCAGGGGACTTTGTTATTCTCGACAAGGGAACATTGTTATACTCGATCAGGGGACTTTGTTATACTCGATCATGGGGTTTTGTTATACTCAATCAGTGGAATTTGTTATACTCGACCAGGGGACTTTCTTATACTCGATCAGGGGACTTTGTTATTCTCGACCAGGGGCCATTGTTATACTCGATCAGGGGCCTTTGTTATACTCAATTACGGGACTTTATTATACTCGATCAAGGGACTTTGTTATACTAGAACAGGGGACTTTGTTATACTCGATCAGGGGACTTTGTTATTCTGATTATGGGACTTTATTATACACGATCAAGGGACTTTGTTATACTCGACCAGGGGACTTTTTTATACTCGACCAGGGGACTTTGTTATACTCGATCAGGGGACTTTGTTATACTAGAACAGGGGCTTTGTTATACTCGATCAGGGGACTTTGTTATACTCGTCCAGGGGACTTTGTTATACTCGATCAGGGGGCTTTGTTATACTCGATCAGTGGAATTTGTTATACTCGATCAGGGGAATTTGTTATACTCGACCAGGGGACTTTGTTATAGTCGATCAGGGGACTTTGTTATACTCGATTAGGGGCCTTTGTTATACTCGATCAGGGGCCTATGTTATACTCGATAATGGGACTTTGTTATACTCGACCAGGGGACTTTGTTATACTCGACCAGGGGGCTTTTTTATACTCGATGAGGGGGCTTTGCTATACTCGATCACAGGGCTTTGTTATATTCGATCAGGGAACTTTGTTATACTCGACCAGGGCACTTTGTTATACTCGATCAGGGGGCTTTGTAATACTCCATCAGGGAACTTTGTTATACTCGATCAGGGGAATTTGTTATACTCGATCAGAGGACTTTGCTATACTCGATTAGGGGCCTTTCTTATTCTCGATCAGGGGACTTTGTTATACTCGATCAGGGGACTTTGTTATACTCGATCAGGGGACTTTGTTATGCTCGACGAGGGGCCTTTGTTATGCTCGATAAGGAGCCTTTGTTATATTCGATCATGGGACTTTGTTATACTCGACCAGGGGACATTGTTATACTCAACCAGGGAGCTTTTTTATGCTCGATCAGTGGGTTTTGTTAAACTCGATGAGGGGGCTTTGTTATACTCGATCAGGGGACTTTGTTATACTCGACCAGGGGACTTTGTTATACTCGACGAGGGGGTGTTGTTATATTCGATCATGGGACTTTGTTATACTCGACAAGGGGACATTGTTATACTCGACCAGGGAGCTTTTTTATACTCGATCGGGGTTTTTTTTTAAACTCGATGAGGGAGCGTTGTTATACTCGATCAGGGGACTTTGTTATACTCGACCAGGGGACTTTGTTATACTCGATCAGGGGGCTTTGTTATACTCGATGAGGGACTTTGTTATACTCGATCAGGGGAATTTGATATACTCGATCTGGGGGCTTCGTTATACTCAATCAGGGACTTTGTTATACTCGACCAGGGGTCTTTGTTATACTCGATCAGGGGAATTTGTTATACTCGATCAGGGGGTTTTGTTATATTCAATCAGTGGACTTTGTTATACTCGACCAGGGGATTTTGTTATACTCGATCAGGGGACTTTGTTATACTCGATCAGGGTAATTTGTTGTACTCGATTAGGGGGCCTTTGTTATACTCGACCAGGGGACCTTTTTATACTCGACAAGGGGGCTTTTTTCATACTCAATCAGGGGGCTTTGTTATACTCGATTAGGGGACTTTGTTATGGTCGACCAGGGGACTTTGTTATACTCGATGAGGGGGCTTTGTTATACTCGATCAGGGAACTTTGTTATACTCGACCAGGGCACTTTGTTATACTCGATCAGGGGGCTTTGTAATACTCCATCAGGGAACTTTCTTATACTCGATCAGGGGAATTTGTTATACTCGATCAGAGGACTTTGTTATACTCGATTAGGGGCCTTTCTTATACTCGACCAGGGACTTTGTTTACCCGATCAGGGAATTTGTTATACTCGATCAGGGGTTTTGTTATATCTTAATCAGTGGACTTTTGTTATACTCGACCAGGGATTTTGTTATACCGATCAGGGACTTTGTTATAATTTCCGATCAGGGAAATTTGTTGTACTCGATTAGGGGGACTTTCTTATACCTCTACCAGGGACCTCTTTGCGGCTCCTTTAATAAGGGGCTTTTTTTCATAATCTGACCAGGGCTTTTGTTATACTTCCGATTAGGGGGACTTTGTTATGCTCGACCAGGGGACTTTGTTATACTCGATAAGGGGGCTTTGTTATACTCGATCAGGGAACTTTGTTATACTCGATCAGGTGAATTTGTTATACTCGATCAGAGGAATCTGTTATACTCAACCAGGGGCCTTTGTTATACTCGATCAGGGGACTTTGTTATACTCGATTACGGGACTTTGTTATACTCGATCAAGGGACTTTGTTATACCAGAACAGGGGGCTTTGTTATGCTCGATCAGGGGACTTTGTTATTCTAATTATGGGACTTTGTTATACACAATCATGGAACTTTGTTATACTCGATCAGGGGATTTTGTTTTACTCGACCAGGGGACTTTGCTATACTCGATCAGGGGAGTTTGTTATACTAGAACAGGGACTTTGTTATACTCGATAATGGGACTTTGTTATACTCGACCAGGGGACATTGTTATACTCGACCAGGGGGCCTTTTTATACTCGATCAGGGGCTTTATTATACTCGATCAGAGGGCTTTGTTATACTCGATCAGGGGACTTTGTTATACTCGATCAGGGGAATGTGTTTTTTTTGGACAGGAGCCTTTGTTATACTCAATTTGGAGCCTTTGTTATACTCGATCATGGGACTTTGTTTTATTCGACCAGAGGGCTTTTCTATACCCGATGAGGGGGCTTTGTTATACTCGATCAGAGGGCTTTGTTATACTCGATTAGGGGACTTTGTTATACTCGATCATGGGACTTTGTTATACTCGATCAGGGAACTTTGTTATACTCGAGCATGGGACTTTGCTATACTCGATTACGGGACTTTGTTATACTCGATCAAGGGACTTTTTTATACTAGAACAGGGGACTTTGTTATACTCGACCAGGGGACATTGTTATACTCGACCAGGGGCCTTTGTTATAATCGATCAGGGGCCTTGGTTTTACGCGATAATGGGACTTTGTTATACTCGACCAGGGGACTTTGTTATACTCGATCAGGGTACTTTGTTGTACTCGATTAGGGGGCCTTTGTTATACTCAATGAAGGACCTTTGTTACGCTCGATAATGGGACTTTGTTATACTCGACCAGAGGGCTTTTTTATACTCAATGAGGAAGCTTTGTTGTACTCGATCAGAGAGCTTTGTTATACTCGATCAAGGGACTTTGTTACACTCGACCAGGGGACTCTGTTATACTCGATCAGGGGGCTTTGTTATACTCGATCAGGGGAATTTGTTATACTCGATCAGGGAATTTGTTATACTCGACCAGGGGACTTTGTTATAGTCGATCAGGGGACTTTGTTATACTCGATTAGGGGCCTTTGTTATACTCGATCAGGGGCCTATGTTATACTCGATAATGGGACTTTGTTATACTCGACCAGGGGACTTTGTTATAGTCGATAATGGGACTTTGTTATACTCGACCAAGGGACTTTGTTATACTCGACCAGGGGGCTTTTTTTACACGCGATCAGGGGGCTTTCTTATACTCGATCAGAGGGCTTTGTTATACTCGACGAGGGGACTTTGTTATACTCGACGAGGGGGCTTTGTTATACTCAATTAGGGAACTTTGTTATACTTGATCAAGGGCCTTTTTATATTCGATAAGGGGACTTTGTTATACACGACCAGGGGACTTCGTTATACTCGAGGAGGGGGCTTTGTTATACTCAATTAGAAACTTTGTTATCGAACAGGGGACTTTGTTATACTCGATCAAGGGACTTTGTCATACTCGATCAGGGGA
>NW_024743973.1:0-11555 GCF_018991925.1 Homarus americanus | reverse complement strand
AAGCAGCCGATTCACCATCCCTAAATTAAAGATCACATGATATGAACGTTTGTTGATTTGTATATGTTATAATTATAGGGAAAGTTTTGCTATACAAGTGTCATGACGCAGATGTCTGGCACAGGTGGGACATGTAATGTAGACATATATAAAAAAGCGGTCCGACTAATTACCCAAATGTAGCCGCAATGAAGTCAAATAATGGTCCTAGATGAATAAATCGGACTGCCAATCACTTCTCGACTAGTATTTGGTGTCACAAAGTCTCAAAAATATTGGAAAACTTAATTTAAACTGAGTTAATAGATCGAGTGCATGTACCGATAAAACGCTGACCGCCATGTAACTAGGGGAGACAACTGTTGTCGTTTCTAAGCAAATATTTTTTCTATTCAAGTGAATATAATGCTTCACCCTTCAGTTATGTAAACACAAAACAACTAATTTACCTTATGTGTGTTAGGCGGAGGTAGAGTCTCGGTCCTTTTCTTCCAAACTTCGTACCTGTTTCTTCACTTCGTCTTCTTTGCATCTTGAGGTAAAGTGACATAAAAATACTACTCATCTGTGTCGACTACAATACAACACAGACCTTGTTAGTAGAACTGATCCCTAAAGCTGAACATTTTACTGTAATAAGCCTCAGTGTGTCTCACTGCCTGAAGTTGGCACCGTTATACGTTTCCAGCACTGGCGGGGCAGGTGTTAGTACACTACAGAGAACATCTAATATCCTCCCCTGACACATCAAGGCTCATGGGTCAACAAATCACAAATATGTGGTTTATGGACCTACAATACTCTAGAAACTCAAATTAAATATAATACTAATAATAATAATAATGATGACATTTAATTCTGGATGTTACGTTAATCAGCTAAGCTCAAACAGGTAACTTGCATTTACCTTAACCATTTCTGAAAAAGAAAATATTGCATTAGATATAGAATGTATGTGCGTCCATTAAACAGGCTGCTTTATGAATCATAGTACTAACACAACCAATATTTAACATCTCTACATAATAAGGATTACAAAACACAATTATGTTGTGGTTGCCGAGGTAGTGGTAAGGCTAACTGAAACAATTTTATTGATGTATTAAACAATGTAATGTATTAACTCAGTCACTATCGAGTCTCACCCAAGAGGCATATATCGCTGTTTTCTTCTCTTTATTCAACAGTACATTTCCTTTGATGAATAAAATATAAATATGGTGATGGACAAAAAAAATCATGAAAACTGCTTGAGGCAAATCTAAATCTATCCAAAAGTTATCAAATGTCTTTAGTTTTACCTATATATGCTGCCCTACAGCTAGCACACGTAAATTGATAAACGACTGAGGATTGCAGGTATGTGGGTATGGTGTCTTTAATTTTAAAGAATTTCTTAATTGAACTCTGGGTTTTAAAGACTAGTCTAAGAGAAATTTGTGGATAGAATTCATTGAAAAGCTTCTTAAGTTTATTTCTAAGGGTGAAACTGAGTGGGCCTGTGTACGGGATGGTGAGATAGAATATTTAGGGACAGTGTGTATTTGAGGCTGTGTGGGACTAAAAAACCTAATTAGGGTTTTGCCAATGTAAGTGTCTGTAAATCTCTTAGGGAAGCCATTATTAAAGAGTAGTTACTTTATGTATTTTAGTTCAATGTCCATGTGGAAATAGCTTGAACAGATATTGAAGGCTCTGTTGGTAAGAGTACGTACTAGATTATGTTTGTAATGAAGAGGAATAAAAAATGAAAATTTTGAACTCAAACCAGTGAAAGTTGATTTCTGTATAAGGCTGTCTCGAAACTGTTATGAAGACGGTGGATATTAACATCAAGGAATGGAAGAATATTTTCCTTTTCCAATTCACAAGTAAATTTGATGTTGCCATGTTTCGAATTTAAATAATTTAGGAACATAGGGACGTGATCAAGTGATCTGAAAATTAAAAAAGTGTCATCAACAAACCGACGATAGAACAAAGGCTTAAATTGGGGGGGACATTCGGGAAGCCAAAGCTTCTCGTGGTGACAGAGGAAAGCGTTGGCCAACGTGGGACCTAAAGGTGAACCCATAGCAACACCATCACATTGTTTAAAGCTTTGTTATTAAATAAAAACAAACAATCATTTAAAGCTAGTTTTAAAAATTCTTTAAATCTGTAGGAGGGTGTAGAGATGTGTAGGAGGGTGTAAAGGGTGTGCTGAAGATGTGTAAGGATGGATAGGGATGTGTAGGAGGGTGTAGAGATGTGTAGGAAGGTGTAAAGAGGGTGCAGAAGGTGTGTAAGGATGGATAGGGATGTGTAGGAGGGTGTAGGGATGTGTAGGAGGGTGTACAGATAAATTTATGTAACATATTATCAGTTTTGAAGTGACCATCACTAAGGTTTATTGATTTTAATTCCTTAATCAAACTAGCTTCAACCAGAAGTCTTCCTGTGACACAAGATGATTTGAATACTTCTAAGCTTTTTCCCCCAAGTAATGGGATGATTATTACTCCTAACATGAACCAACAGGGCACTGCTAAGGTGTTGTTTGATTCTGAGCTGCAGTGTTTTTCCTGTCTGTCCTACATAATTACAATTACATTTGCTATTACACTTGCTATTTCTTATTAACATATTGGTAATGGTTGAGTCATACATGAAAACAACATTAATATTTGGCAGCTTTAGGGACCGAACTAACGGGACAAATTCATTACGATAGGGCAGAGTCAGAATATTCTTAAGTGTAGGAATTTGTCGGGTTTGAGAGGAATAAAAGGATTATTTAGCCCTTTTAAAACAACGATCAACAAACACAGAAGGATACCCAAGTTTCTGTGCAATGGAACGAATGTGTTTCAATTCATCGTCAATAAATTCAGTCACAAATACGCAGACATCTTAAGAACATAACAGAAAAAACTTACTTTAAAAAATAAGACAATTTAATTGAAAAATACGTTTATATAATTGGTCCCTTTGTTATTATGATCAAGTAAGCGTTGTAGTTAATATCTAATAAATGTAGTCATTAATTAATTAGAAATTATTTGTTATTATAAGTAATAAGATAATTGATTGATAGATAATAATTGTTAATAATTTAAGTAAAAAATAATAATTATTTCAGTTTTCATTTGACTCAGATGTAAACATGGTGGAGCTTTTGATCCAATAATTCCATTTGTTTATCTCTTAGTTTAGGTCAAGTACAGCCTTGACCCTTAAGACAACTGTGCCTAATGGATTACTCTACGGGACTGTCCATGGATCTTGTTTACGTTACTTGTATCTAACGGGCTTGGTATTGAGGCTGAGAATAAACAACAAGTACTTGGTGGCCCCAGTGCCCTCGTCTCTCCAACAACCTGACACAAATCATTAATGGTTAAAGTTTGATTTTAAAATTAAATAAAACACTAAGTGATACATATCAAAATTTACCTGTTCTCCGTGATTCGTTTTCCGATAATATCAAAGCTTTCCTGAGACTTTTACCACCCCGAAGCGACCAGCCTACAGACTACATATCGTGACCTCAGTAAATCCAGAACATTTTTTACTCATCTCAAACACCTGAACACTCCGTTAAACTACAGCTACATTCAAGTCACATTCTAAAAATAATCGACAAAAACTGAGTTCAAAGTGTGCCCCTGTAGTAAGTTATAATCATTACTTTAACAACACACACCGGTTTTTAAGACCAAACTAATAATTAGTTGGATGAGGAAGAAACTCGCTCTGTTGAACAAGCCGTGGTTACACCTCAGCCACCGTAGCGACCTTCATCCCTTCAGTTAAATATATCAACTTTCTATAAAGAAACTCACTCGTTAACCATAGGTGTAGCGGTCAATAAAATCTCAAAGACTCTTAATGTTTGCCGGAAGGATAGTAATTCAACGAAAAATTCCATAATCACAGCCCGTTTCATCGTCCTTAGATAATCATAAATTTGTCTAATGTAAAATTGTGATTATTATCCATTCATAACCTTCATGTCCATAAACCTAATAGGCAGGGACGGTTTTTCGTTATACACGAGTCAAAACCCCAACAAAACCAGACCTAAACCTACTGTGTGTGTTGGTAAGGTTTAATGTTAGATTTTCTTAATGTTTCTCAATGTAAAGTGTACTGATATGATATTGTATTTGATGATGTTGCTAGGGGTAGCGGCGAGTCAGACGTATTAACCCATAACAATTTTAATAGCTCTGTGTGCCAATTGTAATAGATGGCATAACACTAACCATACCTAACCAAACCAAAGTTTTAATCATACCTTAATTTAAATTCCTGGCGGAGGGTGAATCAGGTCCTGGCGGAGGGTGAATCAAGTCCTGGTGTAGTTAACTGTGGTGAATACTCTTGTAGTTCCCACATGTTTTAATTGACTTCACTTCAAAAAGGACACTTGGAAAATTCACTACGGTACCTCGTCGTACTTTTAATGTTCACTAGAAAAAGGGGATTCCACGCGTAAATTTTTCTTTAACCTTCAATTAGGTTCACTACCTCCGTTAACACTATTTATTTCCATTAATCCAATCAAGTTATGGGCCCATAACACTTCACTTGGCATCAGTGACAAATATCCTCTAATCTCATTGAGTCACGTCAGGTCACTTCACCTTTTAACCAATATTTCCCATATATTAACACAACACTTCACGTCCAGCACTTCACAACACCGAACACTACAACACTTCACGTTACGAGTCCTCCAGCACTTCACAACACCGAACACTTCCACTTATATCAGTATATAACACCGAAAGAGTATCAAGTTTGTAAGGAAATTGTCAATTAGGTTCACTACCTCCGTTAACACTATTTATTTCCATTAATCCAATCAAGTTATGGGCCCATAACACTTCACTTGGCATCAGTGACAAATATCCTCTAATCTCATTGAGTCACGTCAGGTCACTTCACCTTTTAACCAATATTTCCCATATATTAACACAACACTTCACGTCCAGCACTTCACAACACCGAACACTACAACACTTCACGTTACGAGTCCTCCAGCACTTCACAACACCGAACACTTCCACTTATATCAGTATATAACACCGAGTATCAAGTTTGTAAGGAAATTGTCAAAAATGAAGGAATAATCCACACGTCCATCTTGATCACGACCCGGAGACGAACAGCGAGTCAGATAGTGGCTGTCAGCTGCCCCATACATGTTGCCATATCGCCAAAATTTATTTATTTTTAATTCTCTATCGTATAAATCGTTGTTGATGTTAGAATAATGACGTATATCAATTATATTCTAATTTATCTTATTACTCTAAAATAAAACCTTGGTGACCTTTATTGGAAGTAATAAATAAACTAACGAGCGAACTATCAAACAAGCACTGGAACGACTCTTTACGGTACTTAAACAACAATTCAATAATTATCTTATCACTAATATATTACCGTTACTATGCGAGATTTAAATTACTTTGTAGCAGATTTTAACGAAGACGAAAACAAATAAATAAAATCAAATCAATAAATTAAACACGAAAATGGTCGTAAGTCAAGAGAGGCAGTCCACACACCACCTCCTCCTAGGGCCTACGAAAAATAAAACGAGAACTTTTCTTCCCCTTTTTCTACAGGTTATTATTAAATTGATACTGAGGTATTTTTTTCCCATTTATTTATTACTTAATCCTATTAGTGTCCACCAGCTAGCTGTGCTTCTTGTAAACAAATATATTTCTGGACTGTATAACAACAGCTGATCTAACCCATTTTCTTAGACTCGATTCATGGCAAACATCACTGAATCTTATTCTTTCGACATCACATTTTATAATTAGGTACTAGCTTGTGTTATTAGTGAATATGCTGTCAAATGGGGCCCCATATCTTGGAGGTGCCTAAGGCCTACCAAAGTCTTAACCCGTCACTGCGTATAAGATAACACACACACACAAAACACTAATGACTGTTGATACGCAGTTTTATTTTGACTTGTTTTTTGAGGACACATTTTTTCTGTAATTATCACAACTTTACAAGTGTATTCGATGCTAATTAATTAAACGGTGACGGCGTTATGGCTATAGATCACCGGCGTCAAGAATTACAATAGCTGCATAAAAAGGGAAGCACGTCTGCCATCCTGCGTTCTAATTAGCGGATTTTATATGACGTCATCTTGTACTGATGTTAATTGCGTGTTTTCTTATTACGGTTAACTAGTAATAATGTGATACTCCAAGATGTCCCACTTCTCTTATGGACATATAATTGGGTTAGGTTAGATAAACATTTTTTAGTCTATACCTAAACTGTATCATAACTGTTAAACGTTGAGCTGTTGGTTAATAGATTTATAATTTAATCATGTTCTATCTTCCTTTACGTGTTCCTATCTCTACTGTGTTACAATAGTTTAAAGTTATCAATAAAATAATATGTAGTATGTTCTGGGGCCACAACAACCTTAGAACCTTCAAGATATTATATTATATTTATAATTTGTTAGTCAAATTGATACAGTAAAACCATTGCTAAATATATTGAATAATAATTATTGGCATACAATAATATGATATATAAGTGAGGGTAAAATAGTGCTATAAGCCGTGCCTACACAGCAAGTCTCTTACCTCCTCACAACTATTATAAGGCTCTCTCTCTCTTCCACCACCATAATCCCTGCACACTTATCATTCATACTAAAACACAAATGAGTCCTCACAACACAATATTACACCAACACAAACCAATTTTCTTCACAATATTTTTCTCCACTTTGTTTACATGGAGGAGGCCATGACACACGGCTCCCTCTCACGGTCTATAAAAGGAACATCTTTTACAATAAATTTAGTTTTTAAATGATCTAACAATTATAAAAATATTCTATGATATTATTAATTATCTTAAATTGTGTAAATTTTGTCACTGTGTGTACTTTGGCAATAATGCCTTGATAACTTTATATAAGGCCTCCCTCCAGCAGGGACCATTCCCACACTCCCTAATAAAAAACGCACTTTGAAATTTGTTTCTTCCATCTATCTTGCATTCTTTCCTTGTGGTTTTGATGAGAGGAAGAAGAAGAATAAAAAGGATTGTGTTTTGATGAGAGGAAGGAGAATAAAAAGGATTGTGCTTTAATAAGAGGAAGGTTTTAGGGGTAACTATTATATTTGATCACAGAAAACGTTCCTGGGGAAACTATTATATTTGATTAGTGAACTTTGAGAAAAACGCAAGCGTTAAGTCGCAGCCAATATAATAATTATTGACCTCATAGACCAATTTTATGATTTTCCTATTAAACTAGGTTATATATTGACAGTCTTGATCTGTCCTTCACTGTCGACAAGAGTATTGAAGTAGTTAGGTTGGTTGGTGATATAGAGATGAACCATTAGCCCTGAGGGTGTTTTCTTGGGGCTGTAGTGGATTTCTCCCCAACAAACTGTTTGTCGCTGAGTAGCCGACCCCACGAATTCCCCAGTGTGTACCTCGTGGTCTGGGTCAACCAGAGCCGCCATACATACATCACGGAGCGGGGGTCAACTACTAAGCCACGCCAACCCCCGCTATTTATGACCTGACCTCGTGGTCATCTCTCTCTTAATACCTCCACCAACCAGCCAGTAACACCTTCTCCTCCTCCGCCTGGCTGGTGGTACTCGCTCCCGCCGGCGAGCATGGCGACCCACAGGCTGGTCCTCCTCTGAGCATCCTCACCAACCAGCTCTCTCTACCCAACGCTTGTAACCATGCTGCCTTCCCAGCACCAAGCTGCATTGTACATCCAATACAACATGTATACAGAGAGCACATTGTGAGTTTCCTTTCTCCATTCCATCCTGAGTGTGAACCAAACATCTCATACCCCACAGGGCTTTTTATGTTAGGGGAGTCCCTCCATGATCCTTGTGTCACTAGAAGGATGATCCCCATCTTTTTTTTCTAGTTTTTATTGTGGGTTTTTATTATAGTTTTGGTAATATTGGATATTTTTGTTATTTCTCAATATATTTCTATTTTGGTTTATTTATTTTGTTTAATTTGTATTTGCTAATTACTAGTTAAAAATAAATAAAAATTTACCAATTGTTCACTCAATTATTTAAATAAATGTATAAGCATTTAATATTTAAGAGTGTCACTTTGGTAAGGGAAACTATGTCAAGTCCTGTAAGTGTATTTTACTCTCTCCTCTTTGTCACAGATCGTCTTCTTACTTCACACTCTAGTGCCTTATATTTCCTCTTGAATTATTCTAAAGGTATAAACTATTTACTGTGTTATTACCGTACATATGGTGGTCCTGTACATCAGTTGCAACATTAATGAGGGACATCTGTACTGTACTGTAATATACTGCACTGTACATCATATGTAACATTAACGAAGGATATCTGTACTGTACAGTTCTGTACTGAACTGTACTATATATATATATATATATATATATATATATATATATATATATATATATATATATATATATATATATATATATATATATATATATATATTTCATGTAAATCCACAATGACAACGTGGATAAGTTAATCTTGATAAAATCACACGGGAAGATGGAAACAACGGAGTACCTTAGCTTTCGTCTTTATTCAAGACATCTTCAGAGGCAACTGGATTACATGGACAGAGAGAGGCTTAAATATACAGGGTGACCTAAAAACATGAGGTCAGGTCAAAATGATGACATCCACTAATCCCCACACCAACACACACGTAGAGGAGCTTAAGAGAAGGGAGGTGACGTGACTAGCCAAGTCAGGTCAGAAAAAAGGGACCCACAAAATAACTATCATACATCTAGATCAAAGGTTTTCAAAGCATTTTAACCTTGGGCCACTGACAAATAAATTTATGTAACATATTATCAGTTTTGAACTGACCATCACTAAGGTTTATTGATTTTAATTCCTTAATCAAACTAGCTTCAACAAGAAGTCTTTCTGTGACACAAGATGATTTGAATACTTCTAAGCTTTTTTCCCAAGCAATGGGGTGATTATTATTCCTAACATGAACAAACAAGGCACTGCTTTCAGATGCAGTTCTGATATTATACTTATGTTGTTTGATTCTGAGCTTCAGTGTTTTTCCTGTCTGACCTACATAATTACAATTACATTTGCTACATGGAATACAATAAACACTACCATTTACATTCAAACATGGGCTATTCCTTATTAACATATTGGTAATGGTGGAGTCATACTTGAAAACAATATTAATATTTAGAAGCTTGAGGGACCGAACTAACGGGACAAATTCATTACGATAGGGCAGAGTCAAAATATTCTTAAGTGTAGGAACTTGTCTGGTTTGAGAGGAATGAAAGGATTTTTTAGCCCTTTTAAAACAACGATCAACAAACACAGAAGGGTACCCAAGTTTATGTGCAATAGAACGAATGTGTTTCAATTCATCGTCAATAAATTCAGAGTCACAAATACGCAGACTTCTTAAAAACATAACAGAAAAAACTGACATTTTGGTAGACTCAAGGTGATTCGATAAAAAGTGAATGAAACTGTCTACCTGTGTGGGCTTTCTATATACCTTAAATTTATAGTTTTGGCCATTTCTCATGATAAGCATATCAAGAAATGGAAGGGATTCATTTATTTCTCTTTCAATCTGAAAGCAGTGCCTTGTTTGTTCATGTTAGGAATAATAATCACCCCATTGCTTGGGAAAAAAGCTTAGAAGTATTCAAATCATCTTGTGTCACAGAAAGACTTCTTGTTGAAGCTAGTTTGATTAAGGAATTAAAATCAATAAACCTTAGTGATGGTCAGTTCAAAACTGATAATATGTTACATAAATTTATTTGTCAGTGGCCCAAGGTTAAAAATGCTTTGAAAACCTTTGATCTAGATGTATGATAGTTATTTTGTGGGTCCCCTTTTTTCTGACCTGACTTGTCTAGTCACGTCACCTCCCTTCTCTTAAGCTCCTCTACGTGTGTGTTGGTGTGGGGATTAGTGGATGTCATTATTTTGACCTGACCTCATGTTTTTAGGTCACCCTGTATATTTAAGCCTCTCTCTGTCCATGTAATCCAGTTGCCTCTGAAGATGTCTTGAATAAAGACGAAAGCTAAGGTACTCCGTTGTTTCCATCTTCCCGTGTGATTTTATCAAGATTAACTTATCCACGTTGTCATTGTGGATTTACATGAAATATATATATATATATATATATATATATATATAGTACAGTTCAGTACAGAACTGTACAGTACAGATATCCTTCGTTAATGTTACATATGATGTACAGTGCAGTATATTACAGTACAGTACAGATGTCCCTCATTAATGTTGCAACTGATGTACAGGACCACCATATGTACGGTAATAACACAGTAAATAGTTTATACCTTTAGAATAATTCAAGAGGAAATATAAGGCACTAGAGTGTGAAGTAAGAAGACGATCTGTGACAAAGAGGAGAGAGTAAAATACACTTACAGGACTTGACATAGTTTCCCTTACCAAAGTGACACTCTTAAATATTAAATGCTTATACATTTATTTAAATAATTGAGTGAACAATTGGTAAATTTTTATTTATTTTTAACTAGTAATTAGCAAATACAAATTAAACAAAATAAATAAACCAAAATAGAAATATATTGAGAAATAACAAAAATATCCAATATTACCAAAACTATAATAAAAACCCACAATAAAAACTAGAAAAATGAGTTATCCTTCTAGTGGCCTAAGGATCATGGAAGGACTCACTAACATAAAAGCCCTGTAGGGTATGAGATGTTTGGTTCACATAGGATGGAATGGAAAGAAACTCACAATGTCTCTGTATTTATTGGATGTACAATGCAGCTTGGTGCTGGGAAGGCAGCATGGTTACAAGCGTTGGGTAGAGAGAGCTGGTTGGTGAGGATGCTCAGAGGAGGACCAGCCTGTGGGTCGCCATGCTCGCCGGCGGGAGCGAGTACCACCAGCCAGGCGGAGGAGGAGAAGGTGTTACTGGCTGGTTGGTGGAGGTATTAAGAGAGAGATGACCACGAGGTCAGGTCATAAATAGCGGGGGTTGGCGTGGCTTAGTAGTTGACCCCCGCTCCGTGATGTATGTATGGCGGCTCTGGTTGACCCAGACCACGAGGTACACACTGGGGAATTCGTGGGGTCGGCTACTCAGCGACAAACAGTTTGTTGGGGAGAAATCCACTTCAGCCCCAAGAAAACACCCTCAGGGCTAATGGTTCATCTCTATATCACCAACCAACCTAACTACTTCAATACTCTTGTCGACAGTGAAGGACAGATCAAGACTGTCAATATATAACCTAGTTTAATAGGAAAATCATAAAATTGGTCTATGAGGTCAATAATTATTATATTGGCTGCGACTTAACGCTTGCGTTTTTCTCAAAGTTCACTAATCAAATATAATAGTTTCCCCAGGAACGTTTTCTGTGATCAAATATAATAGTTACCCCTAAAACCTTCCTCTTATTAAAGCACAATCCTTTTTATTCTCCTTCCTCTCATCAAAACACAATCCTTTTTATTCTTCTTCTT
>NW_024743972.1:0-18558 GCF_018991925.1 Homarus americanus | reverse complement strand
AGTTCTCCCACCCCCCTAAGGCTGAGGGACATAGTCCCTCATCTTGGAATTAGGCTTGGCCTGAGGGTGACCTCCCTAGGTTCCAAGTGACTGGGGCACTGAAAACAGTTCATCTCACCTTATGAATCAGTGAAGAACACCTAAGACTTCTTTCACACTAGTGTGTTTTTATCTCTGATCTTAGAAATCAATGGATTTCTAAGACAGGAGATAAAACAGCTCCTGTGGAAGAAGTCTTAGGTGTTCTTCACTGATTCATAAGGTGAGGCAAACTGTTTTCAGTGCCCCAGCCACTATGAACTGAGAGGACACCTTAGACAGAGCCTAAGATGAGAAAAAAAGGGGAGTCCCTGAACCTGGCTCACGCCAGGTCCGAGGGCCAAGGTTCTCCCCCAAGAGGATCCTGACTCCTGGAACCACTGGACAAACAAGCATGCTGGTCCAAAAGCCAATCACCTCTAGGAAGAAGCCCCCTGACCCCAGCTCAAAAGGATAAAAAAAATGGTACCAATCTTCTTCAGGGCTCTCCTTGTCCTAGGATTCAGTGTATCCTTGAAGAGGCTCGCCTGAAGATCCTTAAAAAAAAAAGGGAACCTAAGCAGCCTAACGCTGACACCTAGATACAGCAATTGCTGCTCCTAGGGCCAGTCGCCTCCTCCAGGAAGCTCCTTATCCCAGATACAGAAATGTCCGAGCCATAAACCCAGAGTTATAATGCTCCAGAGAGTAAGGTACTTCCCAGAAGAGACTTCTGACCCCCGCTCTAAAGGGGTAGGGGAAAGGGGTTCAGATGCAGTTGATTCCAGTTGATAGATGAAATGTCCTTCATGTTGGGGTCAGCTGCAGTTGATAGATGAAACTATGGTGGGGTCAGCTGCAGTTAATAGATGACTCTCTTTATGGTTGGCTCTGATGAAATAAAACCTAACCTAGGATGTGGAAGAAACGAAAGAAAGAAAGAAATCCAGTGCAGATTAAGTAATACAAATCCTTCCTTCACTTGTATAAAACTTCAGTCTAGTCTACAGTCCTCCCTCACTCTTTATCTGCTTCAGTACAGTAAATCTTACATTCTAGTCAAGTTCCCCTCAATTATACATTATTTCAGCACAGTTTTAATTCACATCACCAGCCTTTTCTCTTGCTCATACAACTTCAGTACTGTATTATCTCAAGTCATACACTCAACAGCTTTCCCTCCTTTACTGTAATACTCGTCAGTCATACGTCCGGCAGTCTTCCCTATCCATTAACTTAGTACAGTACAGCCTTTCCTCTCTCAACCATAATATACAACCAGCCTTCTCTCACTCTGCACTGTACCTTTCACTGTAAATGATCCACGGAAAAGGAAGAATTTTAATCCCTAAAAAATATTATGCCTACAGTATTGACCTCCAACTTCTTGTATAAAAATTAAACTATACTCTAAATCTCATGAAGGTAATTAGTCTTTTCTCCCATACACAATTTTTTAAACTAATATCCTCACTTCTACAAACTTCACTATAAGTCACTTTCTCACTTTTAAACACCTTCAGCATAGTGCTAAGTCATTGTCTCACTTCCACACAACTTAACCACAGTTTTAACTGTTAGAAACCTAATCTTAAACACCGTCTAAAGTCATTAGTCAGTTTACAAATCTATAGAAAGGTTCAAATAACACAGCAACACCAAAACTCAACATAGTTAAATAATCTGTTAAGTACTGGTGTGGCCACTTACTTCTACTGTAAAGTAACTAACTCAATAACATACTGCAAGGTAGACCACAGTATTCCTTCTCTCGTACAGGTCCTGGTCCTGGTCTGGTGTGATGGCTGATCTGAGGAGCTTGATAGAGAAACCAAAGATCACATGAAGATTAGCCCCCAATTAATATCACCTGATGAATTAAGCACCTTAACACTAAGTAAGTTAGGTAAGGTTAGGGTGGTTAATCTTAAGGTTAAATAAGCCAGAGGTGATCCAAAAATAATTTTCACTGATAATTCTGAAGGAAAATGAACTGACGATCCTTATAATCTGTTTAACTTCACAATTAAGATGAGTTTCATATTGTCTTAACCTACCCTTTGTGGGATAAGACCCATCAATTATTTGTTCATTGAATATCTATATGGAAATACACTGTACTAACAGTTGTATACAGATAGGAAAGCGACCATTAATTTTGTGCCAGCTGTGCATCAACATTCTATGGTACTTAGTACTTGAGTCTGTGTGAACATAATGTGCAGTATACTGACTACTGTACAACAGAGATAGTGGTCATTCATATGTTGACCTCCTAGTTGCCAGTTTAGCGTTGTTTACGCCGTCTACCTTTAATGCCACCTGTGACAGTTTTTTTGGCATTTATCAAAGCCATTGTTAACAATTCTCGTGTTAGATAACGTCTTATATGTAATGGTATTTCTCCAGATTTTTTTGTATTTAGCAATTTTGCCGATAAATCTAGTGACATTCACTGACCGAGCTGCTGCAGCCCAGCCAGCTGTTCCCAGGTGCCTGTCTTGTTAACAACTTTACACCACATTCATGTAAACATTTATAAATATGCTGGAGCATTATATCAATATACAATAACGGCATTTTTTTTTTTAAATTTAACAACAAATATTACAAGTTATTGCCCCAGTAACGTTTGTTTGTAAAAAATCGCAGTTAACATCGAAAGATATTTTGAAAGGTGTCGGTGTGTGTAGGGACACCCATAATGTGACTAGTGTAAACACTAAACTTAAGCAGAGTTCAGTAACATTTACTCTTCTGGAAAAATGCTACAGTTAGGTAAAACTTATTTACGAGTGCTGGAAATTATGTGACCGAGACCTGCCGGTACAGCAAAGTGAAAATCTGGTGCTAGTGGTGGAGTGTATTTAGAGATCGACATTGTATACCCGTTGTATAAGACGACTCTTAGTTTTAAGAAAACAAATTGGAGCTTCAAAGGTGAACTTACAGGCCACTGTACTGTACATCTACAAGAGTAAAGTTGGACTCACAAACAAACCTCCAGAACATAACTCATTCATCAGTAGAGCTCCTCCTATAGTGGCTTATAATCATTGTGTACAGTACATCATTTGGGGGAAGTATTTTCATCGCAGAAAAGTATCTTGGCTTTTATAATGGGAGTCTATGGAAAAATTGATGTGATTTACTAAAGGTTTCTCAGGAACAAAACTTTTATAAACTGAGGGATGTCTGTAGAACCTTTCTAATATTAAAAGTACCAGAAAATATTAAATAAAATACCAGATAGTAATTACAGTCCAGTTCACTTCAGGTCTAGTTCACTGCAGGTCCAGCTCAATTCAGGTCCATTTTAGCCAGTGGGGGAGAAAGTATATGAAAATATTACTTAAGACAAAGTACTGCACTGTTACTATGTAAAAATTAAAACTTGTAGAAAGTACAGGGAGTCCCCGCCGATATGAACGGTGTTAAACATGAAATTTACAATATATCATCAAATGATATTTTTTACTTTCATTTACTGTATTGTCAATCTATTTCGCTTTTGTCTTAAATTAATTGATTTTAGATGTATATAAGGACTTAGGCTGTGATATAGTGTGATTTTAAACATTGTTCTGTAAGTATGGTATGCTCATGGCGCGTGTTCCGACCTAAGTACAAATCCGAAAAAGAATGTCACAAGGAACGGAACCTGTTCGTAAATTGGGGGCCCCCTGTAATCTTCTTCAAAACTACTTTAATAATAATAATTTAATTAACTGAAGTGAAACAAAAAACTATAAAGGTGAAGAAAAAAAAGTAGTATTAGTAAAAGTGCACCAAGGCTATACAGTCTACTGTAGGTACACAAAATGAGCACTTCTAGGCATGCAAGACTATATAGCCTTGGTACATAAAATGCACAATTCTGGTACCAAGGACTATATAGTTGGTACACTTCAAGGCTACAATATACAGCTACTCCTCGAATTACGACCTACTGGACATACAACCGCCTCGGTCGTACCAAATTTTTTTTCAAATTACGTATTTTTGAGTCCCGACTTTAGTGATTGCGCTGTGTACTGACAAAATTTTCGTTTGTAATTCCCTTCAAAATGGTTGGCATGCTTAAAAATGAGAGTTTTGTGGTGCTGAGAAGAAAAAGAGACACCCATTTTAGATTTTCTACGTATCTTAGCATTTTCGACCTGGATTTGGGTCCCTAACCCTCTCGTAAGTCAAGGAGTGGCTGTACAGTACCCAACAGTATAATACAGAACAGTACAATAAAATACAGTATAGTACAGTACAATAAAATATAGTACAGCACAGCATAGTACAATACACTACAATAGAATATAGTACAATACAATATAGTACAGTATAATAAAGTACAGCACAATACAATATACTACAAAACAATATAGAACAGTACAGTATAATATAGTACAGTACAATAGAATATAGTACAGTACAATACAATATAGTACAGTACAATATAGCACAGTACAGTACAATATAGTACAGTATAATATAATACAATACAATATAGTACAATACAGTACAATAAAACACAGTACAGTACATTATAGTACAGTGCAGTACAATACAATATAGTACAGTACAATACAATATAGTACAGTATGGTACAGTACAATATAATATAGTACAATACAATATAGTACAGTACAGTACAATATAGTACAATACAATACAATATAGTACAGTACAATACAATATAGTACAGTATGGTACAATACAATATAGTACAGTACAGTACAATATAGTACAGTACAGTACAATATAGTACAGTACAATACAATATAGTACAGTACAATACAATATAGTACAGTACAGTACAATATAGTACAGTACAATACAATACAGTACAGTACAATACAATATAGTACAGTACAATACAATATAGTACAGTACAATATAATATAGTAAAGTACAATACAATATACAGTAATATAGTACAGTACAATATATTATAGTAAAGTACAATACAATATACAGTAATATAGTACAGTACAATACAATATAGTACAGTACAATATAATATAGTACAATACAATATAGTACAATACAGTTGTGAAAAACACAAATGTATGAGGCACTCGGTGGAAGCGAGTTAGTGGTCAAGCAAGATGTTTGTTTCAACAGTTGCCAGAGGATATACAGTATAAAACTATAAGTGTGGTGGGATACAGTGTAAACAAACTTTAACCTTGCTTGTGGTCTTGGCACATACATCACTCTTCCACCAGGCACCTCACATTATGTACACATTGAATCATTTTTCATAAATACTTCATGTCAAGTTCTGCAAATTAATTATTTTTCCACTACAACTTAAATGAACTTTGTTAAGTAGTGTTTGGTTAATCCACACAAGCATGATGGTCCATTAAGAGCAGTGTACTGTATACTGAACCTTGTGATTAACACTGCCTTCACTTCCCCAACAGGTGAACCTACAGTACTGTACATTAATTTACATGTACAGGTATCCTCTAACATACTGTATAGCACTAAGGGTTCTAAGTTAAAAAACATATTGAATGGTACAACTCTTGTATTATGTTCTGGGAGGGAAAAATCAGTCAACTGGTGGGTTTTTCACCAATATAATTCTTGTAAAATAATAAATACATTAAACACAACCAACATTCTGCAATAGTGCCAATGCACCACTGGGCTATACTGACCCTGTGACTGAGGGGAATTTGTCAAGTCAAACTGATATTTTTGTAATAATGATTGTTCATTTATTGGACATACTGTAAGTATCTTGGGGGATACCTGTACTTTATTAAAATATATGATGAGCCTATCTGTGTTAAACTGAACCCTGTAAGTTATTAACACACAGTTGCTAACTATTTTAATACCAATGCCAGATAACACTCTCTCTCCTCCTGTACTGTAGTCTTCAATCACTATTACATCAAGGCTTCAGTTCACCTCAAATGGTAACATAATCTGCCAAGAATCAGTAGATAAGTTTTCTTCTGTACAGGAGCCGTGATATAAGGTGCTGTGCTGTGTTGCTGCAGGACCAGACGTCTCCTCCTGTGTCAAGTACAACTTATTACAGAAATATCAAGATACACCATATGTATGGCACTTAGATAAAATACTTAACAATGGTGTGTATGTATGTATGTGACAAGTGTATTAGTGCAGAATTACAAGGAGTTAGTTAATATTTACACCTTCACAACACAAGAGCCAATGTGAACTTGGATGGTAATTTTAATGACTAACTAACGATTTATTTATCCCATACTTTAATGGAAATAATCTTTGGATGTCCTTCCTAAATTATCCTTGGTTTAGTGGACTTACATTGTGTATTTGTAGTACATGATGAACAAATATAAATTTGTATGATGACTTTATTAAACACTAGTTGGTGCACGACCATCCCTTAGGCTACCAGCACCTCTCTGCACAACTAATGCTGGTCCAAGCAAAAGGCACCTCCTAGCAAAATAACCTGATCTCTGAGCTAAGAGGTAAGGGTCATCTGAAGTTCTTTCCTCCAGAGAGAATTCTCTTCCAGTTCTCTGGTCAAAAACTTCCAGATGAGAGATTTGACAGTGAACCTGTGAGGGAGGCCACACATACCCAATGCACATGGTATTTTGAGGTAACAAGCTGTGCAGTTTTAATCAGGCTAACTACAGTCCTAGAATTAGCTTCCTGATCCATACTAAATAAATTAGGACAACTTATCCTTGACCTATAATTAGGCTAAACATTTCAGACATTACACTAATTTAGAAAAATAAAGGGGGGTCCCTAAACCAGATTAATACTGGTCCTAAGACCAACAGACTGCTGACCCCTGGACCAGGCTAATGGTCTCTGGATCACTCATCTCTCCATAAAGTCTCCTGATCCCAACTGGTAATGAAAAAAATACCAAGGTTCACAATGTTAATTACTCGCCAGCTATGGGTTTCCAAGGTGAGATTTAGGTGTGTGTGTTATTCTGTATGTACCTAATTAGTTAAACCTCTTAAATTCCAATTCTGAGAGAAAAGTATATTTGGTCAAAAATTTTGCTTGTGTGTTTTCTCATGGACTGAAACTGTGCCTACAATACACCATTCACAGGGAGATACAGTGTACACAGTGATAGCACCAAGAGATATAGACGTGAACGGGAAAAGAAAGTACTGTAGTATAAGGAAATAATAGTTAAAATAAAAAAATAAAAATAAAAACAACAAGTTTGGCCATCCTAAAAGGCAGTCTATTACTGCCCCAAAGAAAGATTTATTTTATTTTTCTGGGTTTCTTAAGGACTGAAAGGGTGTATAAAATCCATTAGTCATAGCACAATGCAGTGTACATAGAGATAGCACGTAAATACTGACAAATTGCAGAAGTGAACTGAAAAAAAATAAGAGAAGACAACCCTAAAGGCAACAGGGGAGGATAAAACCAGCAGAGGGCAGCTAAGTACTGTTTTTTTTCTTTATTCTTAAATAAATGTAGATCTATACACAGTCTGCACCCCCCCCCCAACAACAACAACCATGAGTATGATATGAGATTAATGCGGGGATAACAGATATGGATGATACAGGCCTGACTAATGCAACATTTAGGACGATGCAAGCTGCTGTAAAGCATGAAGGCTGTTGCTGGTATTGCCCTGACTGCAGAGTCAAGGTGAAAGAGGCGATTGCAAGCCAAAGGGGAACGAGTTCCCTAGGGACGAAAATAGATGACGCTAGAGCCTTGCTGGTTGCCAAACTAGGACAAGTTGGGAAAGACATCCTTGCTAAGACTGAGGAAGTAGCCGATATAATGGAGGTAGTTGTTAAGAGAAGTTATGCCGAGGCATTAGCAGGGCTACTGGAGGTGGGGGAGAGTAATTTAGGATCAGAACAGGTTCTACAGCAGCTAGGAACCCTGAAGCAGTGTGTCGAAGAAATGGAAATTAACGGACCTACTGTTAGGGGAGAGGAGGAACAACTGGAACGTTTCCAGCGCAGGAACAATGTAATAGTTTTTGGAGTCCCTGAGAGCCAGGCGGAGGGAACTTAGAGTAAGATAACACACGATAAGATGTAGTTTAAGAATATTTGTACAGAGGTTCTGAAAATGCCATCAACCCTCCAGGATGTGAGGAGGCTGGGACAACAGCAGGGAGATAAGCCTGGTCCCCTCAGGATCACACTAGTGAGTGAGGAGGAGAAATGGAAGGTTATTCGGCAGGCAAAAAACTTAGCAAGGAGCGAGGCATCTTGGAGTGTATTCATTCACCCAGAATGCACGGTAATGCAGAGGGAACAGCACAGGAAGCTCCTGCAGGGCTTGAAGCAGAGAAGGGATGAGTCGAGGAGGAACGGGGAGAGGATAGTGGAAGCAAGTGTGTCAACAGCGCACCCTCCACCCGCTCTACCCCCCACCCGGAGGAGGCGAGCACGGTGTAAACAATGACATACAGTGTACTTAGCAAATGCTGCAGCTTTTGAGAATGGGGGGGGGGGGGTGTTGCTACTAAGAGCAGACACATTACCGAGAACAAATTCTGGCTCGAATGTTATGTACACTAATTCTGACATGTTTCTTGATAAGAGAGAGGAGTTTGAAACACTACTGAAGGTACACCAACCAGATATTGTAGGAGTTGTAGAACTGGGGCCGGATACTCAAAACACCTCATAAGTTACGTCTTTTAGCATGATACAGTACCATATATTGTCGAATCTTTACAGTACCGTAAATTTAGCATACTCAAAATTTAATTACAGTTCCGTAAGCCTTTCGTAAGTATTCATAACTCTAGTGTTTACCCTGTAAATTAAGTTCTCTTGTCGGAAGGTAGATGTCAGTGCAGGAGCTAGTTGGCCAATCAGCGCTCAGTTAACAAAATCATCAACCAATCACAAGAGAAGGAGAAATCAGCTGAGAGCGACGCACATATATTATTTTGTAAACATGGAAGGAACACCAGCCAAGAAGAGACGGCCTAATTTCAGTGAGGCTGAAGTATACACTATTCTGGGCAAATTCAAATAAATTGGTTATTGATAACATAGCTTTGCCGAACCTAAATGACAAATCACTTCTCTTAAATTACTCATTTAGCCTAGACCCTGGTGTTTTCCTTTCAATGTTGGGGACATTTGGTCTGAATTGTCTTCAAGTTCATACAAAAAACAACAATTTAAAACCTGAAATTATATCGGATTAGCCGTAAATTTTCTTAAATTAATACTCTACCTATGATAATGTTGAAAGTCTGGAACTAGGCCTAAGGTAGCTGCTAGACAAAGTGTCTCACTGACGGCCTGACACTCACCAAAAAACCATGTACACATTCTCTAACCTAACCTAACATACCATAACATAACATAACCAAACCAAACCTCTCTAACCTATAACCTATTGGTATAATTTCTTATTTAAATAATCCTCATGTTTTAACTAAATTAAGTAGGCCCCACGTTTAAACATTTATTTGTCTAAGACTGAAAAAGAGTTATATAGGCCCCTATTAATCAAGTTAATTGCAATCCACATGTTACGCCTAATATCGTTTAATTTTGGCTAGCCTATGGAAATTTATAGCCTTTCATGTTATCATAAGCCATATACATAAGAAAATAAGCTAAGACTATTGGTTGAATATTAGAAAAACAGGTGAAATCTTGGCAGGAATGTTCACTTCACCTCATATTGGCTTTCATTACTGAGGGATATTTACGGCTATACAACATTAATAAGTTCTATCTGCAAGTTTACTCAGTCATAAAACATATTTTTACCCTAAGTGTGAACAATACAAACCTTCTGTTTTGGTAAAAAATACTTTATAATTTGTAAGAAGACAAAAGATGCGTCTCTTCCAAACTGAGACAAATACAAACACTCAAGCCGCTTATTATGGCAACAAAAAAGTTACGAAAAAGACAAAGTGAAATATTATATTTCAGTATGTTGGTGTACAAAATATTTTCTTCATTATTCTATGATAAACCAAGTCAACATTACAACATATATTATTATTATTTTTTATACAATAGGGAATTAGTCACTACTACATCCGGGTTGAGAGTGTTACACAACCTCAGGAGCTGGTGTAAGTTACGCACTTTAACTTGCGGAGTTCGATGTCAAATATTTGTTTTGAGTATACCATCTGTGTTTTGAGTATGCCAATCTGAGACTGTATGTCCAGTTACGGGGTACACAACGACATACATCCCCATAAATGTTTTTGAGTATCCGGCCCCTGTTAGTACAAGAACAGGAGAATCGACCCAGAGGAATGCGAGTTCAGTATAGCTGGATATGACTCATTTACGATCCTTTCTCAAAAAACTTGCAAGAGGGGTGTGGTTATCTATGCTAGGCAAGACCTTAGAGTCAGCCAGGTGAGAGTACAGGGAGAGGATGTTTTTGAAGAGTCCAAATGGTGTAAAATTAAATTACTTATCGTCAGGTGTATCTACAGATCCCCAAACTGTGGCCCACTAAATCAAAGGAACTTAAGAGCCTTAATAGACACTGCAGCAATGCTCAACCCTAGCCACCTCCATATCATGTGTACTTTAACTATGGCGACACAGACTGGAAAAACGAGTTCACCCGAAATGACTTGAATAACCCTGTTACTCTTTTTTTAGAAACTCTGAGAGATAATTTTCTGTTCCATCATGTTAGAGACCCGATACATTACAGAGGGGAGCAAACACCCAAGCCACTAGACCTCATCATAACAAATGAGGAGGGTATGGTGGCCAAACTGGAACATCTTGCCCCAGTTGGCACCAGTCACCACATAGTGTTGTCATTCAGATTTAACTGTTACCTAGTTCAAGATAAGGCCAGGCCAAGGTGCAAATATTACAAGGGAAATTACAATGGGATGAGGGAAGAGATGAGGGGAATCCACTGGCCCAACTCATTGAGGCACAAGAACACATACACTACGCTGAATATCATAACTAGTAAAGTGACCCATTTGATCTATAAATATATACCCAAGACCAAACCCAGTGCCTCTAGGAATATGAGGGGGTCCCTACACATGAACCATGAGGCGGTCGATAAAGTTAAGAAGAAAACTCAGAATTCAAGACGTAGGTTGGGTCATGCGATGAGCAGGACAGGAGGATGTATGCAAGAGCCAGAAAACAAGCAAAGGTAGGTGTAGAAGGGCTGAAAAGGAGTTCCAGAGGCTGGTTGCAAGTGAGGTCAAGACAAATCCAAAGGCGTTTTACCGCTATGCAAAGTCGAAATTAAAAATGCGAGTAGGAGTATCAGACCTGAGGCTTGAAGATGGTAGTTACGCAGATTCTGACTAGGATAAAGCCGAGACATTGAACAGCTTCTTTTCCTCGGTGTTCACAGGAGAGGATGCGATTAACCTTCCTGCGTTTGGTGACAAACGGTTCGACACAGCAGTGACCCACATTATGTTCACAGAAGAGGGTATTAGAAATAAACTGTCAAAGCTGAAGGTCCATAAGAGTCCTGGCCCTGACATTGTGCATCCCAGAGTGCTAAGAGAGTTGTGCAACAAGCTTGCCGAGCCCCTAAAGATCCTGTTTTGTAAATGCCTGGATGAACAAAAGGTCCCCAGTGATTGGAAAGTGGTTTATGCGAGTCCTATACTCAAGAAGGGTGATCGTCACTCCACGAACAACTATAGAGGGGTGAGCCTGACCAGCATAATATGTAAAATACTTGAGAGTACTATCAGAGATGCCGTAATGGAACAGCTACTACAAAACAACCTTGTAGAGGATTGCCAACATGGTTTTATGCCGGGGCATTCCTGCTTAACACAATTGCTCAAAGTATTGGATATTTGGACCCATATTCTGGAACAGGGTGGTAATATCGATAACATATACCTAGATTTTGCCAAGGCTTTCAACAGTGTACCCCATGAAAGGCTGAAAATCAAACTGGAAGGGTACGGTATTTGGGGAAATATCCTAGCGTGGATAGAAGACTTTCTATATGACTGCAAGCAGTGTGTGGTGATTAATGGCACTAAATCATTATCTGTACCTGTCACAAAAGGGGTACCACAGGGCAGTGCTAATTACTTATCAACTATTGGTTTCCAAGGAATGATTTAGGCATTTATGTGTTATTCTGAAAGTACTTATTGTATCTCCCTGTGAATGGTGTTAGGCACAGTTTCAGTCATTGAGAGAGCACAAATACAAAATAAAAGTCTCTGTGGCAGTGGTGCCTTAACAGCTTGCTTGCCAATTTGTATTCACTCTAGGTATTTACAACCTCTTCCGCAGTCACTGATGACACTATCAACTGATTTAACTAAAGGCACAGTACTACACTCCCTGGTTGACCTTTGGGTGGCTAATCACAGCAGTGACCACAACTCCGTAAAAAAAAAAAAAATTGTCTTATGACAAAGATTTTGTGGTTGTAGGCCTCTTGACCTGGGCTGTACCTCCAACTCAGTGGAGATTGAGTTTTAAAAAATACAATCGCATCTAGCATTAAAAAATCCTTTATCGGTTTGCACATCACTAAGACGATTCCGATGATCTTATGTAATTACTGTCAAATTGCTGCTGCTCATCAACGAAGGCCCGAGTTTTAATCAGGCTAACTACAGTCCTAGAATCAGCTTCCTGATCCATACTAAATAAATTAGGACAACTCATCCTTGACCAATGTTGTATCTTATGTCACCAATCAGATACATTTTTACATCTTAATTTATAAGAAATATTCAACATACCTTTGAGATTCCATCACCTTGAATCACACAATCAGATACAACCTTGCATCTTAACTTAGGAGAAATATTCAACATACTTTACATTTGAGACTACAGACCAGAGCTAAAACGTGAAGACATCTTGGTGCACAAGTGACGGCTTCTGCCCAGCCAACACCAGTAATGGTTGTCATGCTCGACCTTTATGCCTCCCTCCAACCTGTTGAGAGAAGAGATGGTGACTTTCAACTTTTAATGATCTCATTATGTATCTAAGTTAGGTTAGTTTAGGGTTTTTTTTTTTTTGCATGTGTGTGTGTGAGAAAGATAAACAAAGAGAGAGAGAGCATCAAAATACCCAAAACATGATATAAGCAACACATACAGCATCAACTGTGCACGACCCAAGACACTCAGCATGATATGTGATACCTGGAAGTACACCATTTCACACACAGGAGGTGGATGATTGATGGGATGATATGGCACATGACACAGTAACAATCATACACACAGTAGATTACTCACAGTGCCTGACTCACTACTAATCATACTGTGCTCGACTCACTATCACTCATACAGCGCTCGACTCACTATCACTCATACAGCTCTTGACTCACCACTAATCATACTGTGCTCGACTCATACAGCACATTACTCATTACCAATCATACCTGGTAAAAAAACACAGGTGGTGTTGTCACGACCACGGTCTTACACGTCAGTTAGCACCAAAATCAAATGATTCATATTACGCTCAATAGCCCACAAAACATATAACTCGGCTTTCGTTGAGTCCTCCATCTGAGGAGTCCGTTTTCTCATCACTTCAAGACACCTCAGTCCTCCGTTATCCCATTTTCTCTGACTTATTGAAACCAACCTCTCTATAAAATGAATTTGAGTGTGAGAGAGAACACCCTTGTTTTGAGTCAACCTAGATATGTCTGTTTACAGTGGGAACATTCAAGATCCATTGTGCGTGGGGTAGAACGCTTCAACTGTCCTTATCGTTAGTAAAACGTGTCAAGTGAGTGAGTGTCGAGTTTGCCAGCTAGAGTGGCGTATTTCATGTCGTCCGTGGGGGTATCCATGAGTTTCTGATCGCGCCTGAAGTTATATCATTTTGTCGCCCCAACATCAGAGAATCTGATGTTTATAGTTTAGTTAGTGGCAGTTGTCTATTTGAGAAAGTCATTAATTTCCTGAACTATTCTGTCAACTGGTATAATCTCCAAGATGTAGCGCCTCCCCGTGAATAGCTCCTTGTTCGCCTCAGGCCTGAGCTTGCAGAATTAATGTTATCGACGTGTATAATCCACCTTTTCCTGGCAAGCTCAACCTCTGATTAGATTATATGAATAGACATAGGAAATTACCCTGATCAAGAACACTGGAGTTCATAACTAAGTTTACAGTGATCCAAAATGGTAGAGAAGTTATGTTGTTGGTAAGATCGACCCTTCTGGTATGAATACGGAGGCCCAAGCTGCCCCGCTGGTGCACGTATATACCTCTACACGAGGGAGAATCACGCATTTGTGACTCTTCCTCAACGTCTTCAGGTATGTTAACGTGTGTTCCCCGCCGCCTATTAATTCAGTTTAACTTGGTCAATTTTGTGAATATCAGTGTTCAGGTGTTAACATAGTGAATTCTGTGCCAATTAAGTCAAGTAACGTAGAGATTTAGATATCGTCTGAACCGTTGCCAGACGTATGTTTTGTATAGTTGAAGTTAGGCATTTAGGCATTCGTGACTCTTCCTCAACGTCTCTCCAGTGTGTTGAGCTGAATACTCATCGGCTAACGTGGGTCGGTAACCGGGTTGGACGATGCCGTTAATTCGACAGGATTAAACTGGGAAGTCCGTTTCCTGCAAATCAGGCACCAGCTCCCTGGGCGTGTGTCTGTCTACAACCGACCCCTAACAGCGATCTTCATTTGTTGTAGAGACCAGCGTTACCCTGGAGCACTCCTCACAGTTACATGGGCCTAAGTATTATTGTATCTTGTTTGGGGGATAACTAGCCGAAATATAGTATCCCAGGTTAAGTATTGAACCACTGAATGAGAGTTAAAAGTGCCATGTTGTTCCTTGAGAATTAACAGGAGGTATTGTATGTTGCGATAATTGTGGAGTTGTCCAGTGTGCTATGTATTCATCGGTAGTGACCATGAAATGATAATCTGAGAGTATAATGATATAACCAAGAAGTGAAGAGTTAATTTGCTACTTGGTAAGGTAAGACCTGAGGGTCCAGTGATATCTGGTGTATACCCAGTACTGAATATCATTTGGCAGAGTGATAATACCACAATTGTCGATTGAAGTAATAAGTATTTGGAGGTATTTAATGAGGTAATAAGTTCTTGAAGTGTTTGATGACTTAATAAATAAATTGCAGTTCTGTTTTGTCTGAGTGAATCTAAGATGCATCTTATCCAATCACTGTGTTAATAAATATTGAATTAGTAATCTACGAGTATCACCACTTTATCCTTTCCCACATTGGTTCTCAGAAAATAACTAACTCACAAGCCTAGAAGCTCGCTACCCAACAGTTAACTAAGATATGTTATATTATAGAAAAATCCTGGGTGGTGGCAGGTCTACCGTTGTAAGTATAATAAGTGTGGTAATAAGAAAGACATGGTTTCCCAGGTTAATCCATGGTTTAGAATATAACTAGAACCAACTATATGGATGAGATCATAATATATGAAAGGAAATGAAAAGGAAGAACATTGACTTGGAAAATATAAGCAGAGAAGCATAAGAGTTACTTATATAAGAATATATAAGAATAGAAGGTATATAGAGATAAAGAACATGTAAGAATATAAGCAAGAATATATAAGAATAAGTATATATGTAAAGAATTGAAGAAGGATAAGTATATAAAACAGGATACTCATTGGAAAGAATGCTACAACGAACATATAAGTATATGAATAAATAGAATACTAACAGAAAATAATATCTGAATGGTAAATTATTAAAAGAGAAAACTCGGCCCGTTACACCTGAACCTGGCTGATGCCAAGTCTGAGGGCCAGGTTTCTCCCTCAAGAGGATCCTGACTCCTGGAACCACTGGACAAACAAGCATGCTGGTCCAAAAACATCCTTCCCAGAATAGACTTCTGACCCCGTCCTAAAGGTCGGGGAAAGATGGTCAGATTCAGTTGATTCCAGTTGATAGGTGACTCTCTTTATGGTTGAGTTCTGAAGAAGTGAAACCTAAACCTAGGATGTGGAAGAAATTAAAAAAATAATCCAGTGCAGATTAAGTGGCACATATCCTTCCTTTGCTTGTATAAAACTTCAGTCTATCCTAAGGTGTTTCCTCACTCTTCTTCTGCTACAGTACAGTAAAGTCTTATGTTCTAGTCAAGTTTCTCCCACATATACATTACATGAGAATAGTTTTAATTCATATCACCAGCCTTCCCACCCTCACTGTAATACTCTTCAATTATGTCTCCAGCAGTCTTCCCTCTCAATTAACTTTAGTCCAATCTTCCCTCACTCTGACCATAACATAGCATACAGCTCACAGGTGGGGAAAGTTGATAATCTCCCAGTAATTTAAACAGATGCAAAGAAAAATATCTAAACCAATTCTATCAGGCATTTGTATATTTAAACCAGCATATACTGTATAGTGAAAGGTTCTGCTCTTCCTGTAGCCACATAGGATCTTGGGGTCGGTAGGCAAGCCCAGGATAAAGGAGCTTACTGGTAAGGTTAACCTACCATAAGCGCGTACTGCACCAGGTACTATCATTCACTGTAAATGACCCATGGAAATGCATAAATTGTAACCCCTCAAAAATATTATGCATGTATAGTTTGACCCCAATTTTTTACATAAAAATTTGATCATTAAGACTTAACTATACTTTAAGATACAGTAAACGGTAATTTCATGAAGTTACTTTGTGATTTTATCTCTTACATAATTATTGAAGTAATATCCTCACTTTAGTAAAGTTATTAACACCACAGTGTTAACTCTCACTTCTGTGTCATGGGAAAATAGGCAGACGTTCTGGAACGTCACCCGGGGCTTAAGGGTTAAGACATTTTGGGTTAGTATTTTCATTATAGAAAAGTATCTCGGCTTTTATAATGGAAGTCTATGGGAAAATTTATCTGATTTACTAAAGGTTTTTCAGGAACAGAACTCTCTTATAAACTGGGGAATGCCTGTAGAACCATCCTAATATTCAAAGTACCAGAAAATAGTAATTAATTACTATCTAGTCCTTTAGGTCCAGTTAACTTCAGATCTCCTTCACTTGCACGTCCAGCCCACTTTAGTCTAGTTCACATCAGGTCCAGCTCAATTCAGATCCGCTTTAAACAGTGATGGAGAAAGTACCTGGAAGTATTACTTAAAATAAAGTACAGTACTACACTGTTGCTTTGAACAAATTAAAATTTGTATAAAGTAGCTTTCTTCAAAACTACTTAAAAACAAAACAAAAGTTAAATTAATTGAAGTGAAACACACAAGTAGAAAAAGTAAAAAAGAAAGTAGTATTTGTAAGGTATCAAAATTGATAAACAATGATTTATGCAAAGCTTAAAGTTATTAATATAATATAATTAAGAGAGAAAATATGAGACTGAGCGGCATTATGTATTTACAATCAACTTTGGGTTAAATTTTTTTTGTTTTTCTGTAATAACTAATCTTCACGTTTCTTGTGGCACTCCTGAGCTGGAATATCGGTTCAGCACAGGTGTTAAAATGATATTATTCTTTTACTTTATATACAGGTAACTCGTTTTACGTGCGTTTGATTTAAGCGTTTTTGGAACAACGTGATTGTTCAGTTAATACCAAAAGCTAATTTAAACGCACCTATTTTTTAAATAACGCGCTCAAGACAGTTTAAATTTGCATCGTGTATTCACCTGGTCGTCTGGCAGTGGAGTCGCGTGTGATGCCTGGTGAGGTACTTGTAAGTTATGACTATAAAGTTGCAGTCATATCAACATCAACAATTTTATATTATTAATAATAATAATTATAATAATGTAATAATAAAGATAATTACTTCTAATGGTGAAGATAATGAAGTATTCTGTACAAAAACTTTGACCACGTCCAGCAAGCTTCCCGGGTATCACTTTCTCAGTTCACACCAGCACTACTACTTCTCTGTGCTCCAATTTGCATTGTGTTTATCACGTACCTTTTTAGTGTTAAACGCCGTTTCCCCCATTGACCATGTCTGTAAAACACCCATCTGCCTCTGGGACGCCTAAAGCTAAAAAGGCACGAAAAACAATCACAATGGGACGTGAAATTAAATGTGATCACCGGCCTTCAGAGAGGAGTATGTGTGTGTTGGCCGCATGCTTGGTTTAAGTGAGAGCACTGTTCGTACCCTGTGTGGTATATGATGGTTCCCTTAACCTGTACCATTTACATGTATTCTTATGGGAAATTTATGTTTAATTTAAGAAGTTTTTAATTAAGCGGTGGTTTTCAAGAACGTGACCCCCGCGTAAAACGAGAGGTGGGTGTACTCTAAACATAAATACTTTGACACTAATATACAAACACAAAAAGACCAAGTTAGGGACTTAATTACAGGTACTCCACCGATTTTCCGGCAACGGATGGTCCGGCACCTCTTTTAACCAGGACAAAATTCCCTTGACCTCCAGATTAGTTTACTGGGCTGCCCACAGATGGCATTACGTGTTAACCGCGCTCGCTTTGTTTATTCTGCAGTTGCTGGTGGTAGCTTCTTGATTTTGTGTAATTCTCAGCTTGTTTTGGACATATTTAACCCCAGCTATGGCTTCAAAGGCAAGTACAAGTGTCAGTGGTGGTGTAAAGCG
>NW_024743971.1:0-16786 GCF_018991925.1 Homarus americanus | reverse complement strand
ATCGAGTATAACAAAGCGCCCTGATCAAGTATAACAAAGTCCCCTGATCGAGTATAACAAAGTCCCCTGATCGAGTATAACAAAGTCCCCTGACTGAGTATAACAAAGTCCCCTCATCGAGTAAAACAAAGTCCACTGATCGGGTATCACAAAGTCCCCTGATCGAGTATAACAAAGTCTCCTAATCGAGTATAACAAAGCCCCTTGATCGAGTAAAACAAAGTCCACTGATCGGGTATAACAAAGTCCCCTGATCGAGTATAACAAAGTCCCCTAATCGAGTATAACAAAGCCCCTTGATCGAAAATAACAAATTCCCCTGATCGAGTGTAAGGAAGTCCCCTGATCGAGTATAACGAAGCCCCCTGAACGAGTATAACAAAGATCCCTGATCGAGTATAACCAAGTCCCCTGATAGAGTAAAACAAAGCCCCCTCATCGTGTATAACAAAGTCACCTGACCGAGTATAACAAAGCCCCCTGAACGAATATAACAAAGATCCCTGATCGAGTATAACAAAGTCCCCTGAACGAGTATAACAAAGTCCCCTGAACGAGTATAACAAAGTCCCCTGATCGAGTATATTAAAGTCCCCTTATCGAGTATAACAAAGTCCACTGATAGAGTATAACAAAGCCGCCTCATCGAGTATAACAAAGTCACCTTACCGAGTATAACAAAGCCCCCTGAACGAGTATATCAAAGATCCCTAATCGAGTATAACAAAGTCGCCTGATAGAGTATAACAAAGCCCCCTCATCGAGTATAACAAACTCACCTGACCGAGTTTAACAAAGCCCCCTGAACGAGTATAACAAAGATCCCTAATCGAGTATAACAAAGTCCCCTGATAGAGTATAACAAAGCCCCCTCATCGAGTATAACAAAATCCCCTGATCGAGTATAACAAAGTCCCCTGAACGAGTATAACAAAGTCCCCTGATCGAGTATATTAAAGTGCCCTTATCGAGTATAACAAAGTCCCCTGATAGAGTATAACAAAGCCCCCTGAACGAGTATACCAAAGATCCCTAATCGAGGATAACAAAGTCCCCTCAACGAGTATAACAAAGTCCCCTGATCGAGTATAACAAAGTCCACTGATCTAGTATAACAAAGTTCCCTCATCAAGTATAACAAATTCCCTTAATCGAGAATAACAAAGTCCCCTCAACGAGTATAGCAAAGTCCCCTGATCGAGTATAACAAAGTCCCCCGATCAAGTATAACAAATTCCCCTAATCGAGAATAACAAAGTCCCCTCATCGAGGATAACAAAAGCCCCTTATCGAGTATAACAAAGCCCCCTGATCGAGTATAGCAAAGTCCCCTGATCGAGTATGACAAAGTCCCCTGATCAAGTATAACAAGTTCCCCTAATCGAGAATAACAAATTCCCCTCATCGAGTATAACAAATGCCCCTTATCGAGTATAACAAAGCCCCCTGATCGAGTATAGCAAAGTCCCCTGATCGAGTATAACAAAGTCCCCTCATCGAGTATAACAAAAGGTCTCTATATCGAGTATAACAAAGACCCCTCATCGAGTATAAGGCAAAGTCCCTGATCGAGTATAACAAAGTCCCCTAATCAAGTATAACAAATTCTAATCGAGAATAACAAAGTCCTCATCGAGTATATAATGTAAAGGCCCCTTATCGAGTATATAACAAAAGCCCCTGATCAGGAGTATAGACAAGTCCCCTGATCGAGTATATAACAAAGTCCCTCAATGAGTATAATAAAGCCCCCATCGAGTATATTAAAGTCCCTCATCGAGTATAACAAAACCTCATCGAGTATAACAAAGCCCCCTGATCGAGTATAACAAAGTCCCCTGATCGAGTATAACAAAGTCACCTGAACGAGTATAACAAAGCCCCCTGAACGAGTATAACAAAGATTTCTGATCGAGTATAACAAAATCCCCTGACAGAGTATAACAAAGATCCCTTATCGAGTATAATAAAGTCCCCTGATCGAATATAACAAAGTCGCCTAATCGGGTATAACAAAGACCCCTGATCGAGTATAACAATGCCCCCTCATCAAGTATATTAAAGTCCCCTGATCGAGTATAACAAAGTCCACTGATCTAGTATAACAAAGTCCCCTGATCAAGTATAACAAAGCCCCCTGATCGAGCATAACAAAGCCCCCTGATCGAGTATAACAAAGGGCCCTGATCGAGTATAACAATGATCCCTCATCGAGTATAACAAAGTCCCCTGATCGAGTATAACAAATTCCCCTAATCGAGAATAACAAAGCCCCCTGAACGAGTATAACAATGATCCCTGATCGAGTATAACAAAGTCCCCTGATCGAGTATAACAAAGTCCCCTGATCGGGTATAGCAAATTCCCCTGATCGAGTATATTAAATTCCCTGATCGAGTATAACAAAAGTCCACTCATCGAGTATAACAAAGTCCTCTGATTGAGAATAAGAAAGTCTCCTGATCGCTTATAACAACGTCCCCTGATCGAGTATAAGAAAGCCCCCTGAACGAGTATAACAAAGATCCCTGATCGAAGATAACAAATTCCCCTGAACGAGTATAACAAAGGGCCCTGATCGAGTATATTAAAGTCCCCTTATCGAGTATAACAAAGTCCCCTGATAGCGTATAACAAAGCCCCCTCATCGAGTATAACAAAGTCACCTGACCGAGTATAACAAAGCCAACTGAACGAGTATAACAAAGATCCCTGATCGAGTATAACAAAATCCCCTGATAAAGTATAACAAAGGCCCCTGATCGAGTATAACAAAGTCCCCTCATCGAGTATAACAAAGGCCCCTTATCGAGTATAACAAAGCCCCCTGATCGAGTATAGCAAAGTCCCCTGATCGAGTATAACAAAGTCCCCTCATCGAGTATAACAAAGGCCCCTTATCGAGTATAACAAAGCCCCTTGATCGAGTAGAGCAAAGTCCCCTGATCGAGTATAACAAAGTCCCCTGATCAAGTATAACAAATTCTCCTAATCGAGAATAACAAAGTCCCCTCATCGAGTATAACAAAGGCCCCTTATCGAGTATAACAAAGCCCCATGATCGAGTATAGCAAAGTCCCCTGATCGAGTATATCAAAGTCCCCTCATCGAGTATAACAAAGCCCCCTGATCGAGTATAACAAAGTCCCCTGATAGAGTATAACAAAGCCCCCTCATCGTGTATAACAAAGTCCCCTCATCAGGTATAACAAATTCCCCTAATCGAGAATAACAAAGTCCCCTCATCGAGTATAACAAAGCCCCCTGAACGAGTAAAACAAAGATCCCTGATCGAGAATAACAAAGTTCCCTGAACGAGTATAACAAAGTCCAATGAACGAGTATGACAAAGTCCCCTGATCGAGTATATTAAAGTCCGCTTATCGAGTATAACAAATTCCCTGATAGAGTATAACAAAGCCCCCTCATCGAGTATAACAAAGTCACCTGACCGAGTATAACAAAGCCCCCTGAACGAGTATAACAAAGATCCCTGATCGAGTATAACAAAGTCCCCTTATCGAGTATAACAAAGCCCCCTGAACGAGTATAACAAAGATCCCTAATCGAGGATAACAAAGTCCGCTGAACGAGTATAACAAAGTCCCCTGATCGAGTATATTAAAGTCCCCTTATCGAGTATAACAAAGGCCCCTGATAGAGTATAACAAAGCCCCCTGAACGAGTATAACAAAGATCCCTGATCGAGTATAACAAAGTCCCCTGATAGAGTATAACAAAGTCCCCTGATCGAGTATAACAAAGTCCCCTAATCGGGTATAGAAAATTCCTCTGATCGAGTATATTAAATTCCCTGATCGAGTATAACAAAGTCCACTCATGGAGTATAACAAAGTCCTCTGATTGAGAATAAGAAAGTCTCCTGATCGCGTATAACAACGTCCCCTGATCGAGTATAAGAAAGCCCCCTGAACGAGTATAACAAAGATCCCTGATCGAAGATAACAAATTCCCCTGAACGAGTATAACAAAGGGCCCTGATCGAGTATATTAAAGTATCCTTATCGAGTATAACAAAGTCCCCTGATAGCGTATAACAAAGCCCCCTCATCGAGTATAACAAAGTCGTCTGACCGAGTATAACAAAGCCATCTGAACGAGTATAACAAAGATCCCTGATCGAGTATAACAAAATCCCCTGATAAAGTATAACAAAGGCCCCTGATCGAGTATAACAAAGTCCCCTCATCGAGTATAACAAAGGCCCCTTATCGAGTATAACTAAGCCCCCTGATCGAGTATATCAAAGTCCCCTGATCGAGTATAACAAAGTCCTCATCGAGTATAACAAAGGCCCTTATCGAGTATAACAGCCCCTGATCGAGAGAGCAGTCCCTGATCGAGTAGGAGCAAAAGTCCCCTGATCGAGTATAACAAAGTCCCTCATCGAGTATAACAAAGGCCCCTTATCGAGTATAACAGCCCCTGATCGAGAGAGCAAAGTCCCTGATCATATAACAAATTCTCCTAATCGAGAATAACAAAGTCCTCCTCATCGAGTATAACAAAGGCCCTTATCGAGTATAACAAAGCCCCTGATCGAGTATAGCAGTCCCCTGACTGGCGGCGTCCCCTCATCGAGTATAACAAAGGCCCCTTATCGAGTATAACAAAGGCCCCCTGATCGAGTATAACAAAGTCCCCTCATCAAGTATATCAATGTCCCCTGATCGAGTATTTTAAAGTCTCTCATCGAGTATAACAAAGTCCACTAATCTGCCCTGATCAACTATAACAAAGTCCCCTGATCGAGTATAACAATGTCCCCTGATAGAGTATAACAAAGTCCGCTGATCGAGTATAACAAAGTCCCCTGATCGGGTATAGCAAATTCCCCTGATCGAGTATAACAAAGTCCACTCATCGAGTATAACAAAGTCCTCTGATTGAGAATAAGAAAGTCTCCTGATCGCGTATAACAAAGTCCCATGATCGAGTATAACAAAGCCCCCGGAACGAGTATAACAAAGATCCCTGATCGAAGATAACAAATTCCCCTGAACGAGTATAACAAAGTCCCTTGATCGAATAATCAAATTCCCCTGATCGAGTATAACAAAGTCCCCTCATCGAGTATATAAATAAATTTCGATCGAGTATAACAAAGTCCCCTGATCGAGTAAAACAAAGTCCCCTGATCGAGTATAACAAAGTCCCCTCATCGAGTATAACAAAGTCCCCTCATCGAGTATAGCAATGTCCACTGTTCGAATATTTTAAAGTCCCTCATCGAGTATAACAAAGCCTACTAATCTGCCCTGATCAACTATAACAAAGTCCCCTGATCGAGTATAACAAAGTCCCCTGATCGAGTAAAACAAAGTCCCCTGATCGAGTATAACAAAGTCCCCTCATCGAGTATAACAAAGGCCCCTTATCGAGTATAACAAACTTCCCTGATCGAGTATAGCAAAGTCCCCTCATAGAGTATAACACAGCCCCCTCATCGAGTATAACAAAGTCACATGACCGAATATAACAAAGCCCCCTTAACGAGTATAACAAAGATCCCTGATCGAGTATAACAAAGGCCCCTTATCGAGTATAACCAAGTTTCCTGATCGAGTGTAATAAAGGCCCCTAATCGAGTATAACAAAGTCCCGTGATCGAGTACAACAAAGGCCCCTGATCGAGTACAATAAAGGCCCCTCATCGAGTACAACAAAAGCCCCTGATCGAGTATAATAAAGTCCCCTCATCAAGAATAACAAAGCCCCTTATCGAGTATAACAAAATCCCCTGATCAAGTATGACAGTCTCCTGATCAAGTATAACAAATTCCCCTAAGTGAGAATAACAAAGTCCCCTCATCGAGTATAACAAAGGCCCCTTATCGAGTATAACAAAGCCCCCTTTTCGAGTATAACAAAGTCACCTGAACGAGTGTAACAAAGCCCCCTGAACGAGTATAACAAAGATGCCTGATCGAGTATAACAAAGTCCCCTGATAGAGGATAACAAAGTTCCCTGATCGAGTAAGGCAAAGTCCCCTCATCACGAATAACAAAGCCCCTCATCGAGTATAACAAAATCCCCTGATAGAGGATAACAAAGTTCCCTGATCGAGTAAGGCAAAGTCCCCTGATCGAGTATATTAAAGTCCCCTGATCGAGTATAACAAAGTCCACTCATCTAATATAACAAAGTCCCCTGATCAAGTATAACAAAGCCCCCTGATCGAGTATAACAAATTCCCCTGATAGAGGATAACAAAGTTCCCTGATCGAGTAAGGCAAAGTCCCCTGATCGAGTATATTAAAGTCCCCTGATCGAGTATAACAAAGTCCACTCAACTAGTATAACAAAGTCCCCTGATCAAATATAACAAAGCCCCTGATCGAGTATAACAAAGTCCCCTCATCGAGTATAACAAAGGGCCCTGATCAAGTATAACAAAGTCCCCTGATCGAGTATAACAAAGTCCCCTAATCGAGTATAACAACTGCCCCTTATCGAGTATAACAAAGGCCTCTGATCGAGTACAACAAAGGGCCCTGGTCGAGTATAACAAAGTCCCCTCATCAAGAATAACAAAGAAAACTGATCGAGTATAACAAAGTCCCCAGATCCAGTATAACAAAGTCCTCTGATAGAGTAAAACAAAGTCAACTGATCCAGTATAACAAAGACCCTTCATCGAGCATAACAAAGTCCCCTGATCGAGTATAATAAAGTCCCCTGATCAAGTATATCAAAGCCCCTCATCGAGTATAACAAAGTCCCCTTATCGAGTATAACAAAGTTCCCTGATCGAGTATAACAATGGCCCCTTATCGAGTATAACAATGGCCCCTGATCGAGTAAAACAAAGCCCCCTGATCGAGTACAACAATGACCCCTGATCGAGTATAACAAAGTCGCCTAATCGAGTATAACAAAGGCTCCTCATCGAATATAACAAAGGCCCCTAATCGAGTATAACAAAGTCCTCTGATCGTGTATATCAAAGTCCCGATCGAATATAACAAAGGCCCCTGTTCGAGTATAACAAAGTCCCCAGATTGAGTATAACAAAGTCCCTCGATCGAGTATAACAAAGGTCCCTGATCGAGTATAACAAAGTCCCCTGTTTGTGTATAACAACGTCCCCTGATCGAGTATAACAAAGGCCCCTGATCGAGTAAAACAAAGTCCCCTGATTGTGTATAACAAAGTCCCCTGATCGAGTATAACAAAGCCCCCTGATCGAGTATAACAAAGTCCCCTGATCGAGTATAACAAAGGCCCCTTATCGAGTATAACAAAGGCCCCTTATCGAGTATAACAAATTACCCTGATCGAGTATAACAAAGACCCCTCTTCGAGTATAGCAATGTCCCCTGATCGAGTATTTTAAAGTCCCTCATCGAGTATAACAAAGTCCACTAATCTGCCCTGATCAACTATAACAAAGTCCCCTGATCGAGTATAACAAAGTCCCCTGATCGAGTAAAACAAAGTCCCCTGATCGAGTATAACAAATTCCCCTGATGGAGTGTAATAAAGTCCCCTCATCGAGTATAACAAAAGCCCCTTATCGAGTATAACAAAGCCCCCTCATCGAGTATAGACAAAGTCCCCTCATCGAGTATAACAAAATCCCCTCATCGAGTATAACAAAGCCCCCTCATCGAGTATATTAAAGTCCCCTCATCGAGTATAACAAAGTCCCCTCATCGAGTATAACAAAGCCCCCTGATCGAGTATAACAAAGTCCCCTGATCGAGTATAACAAAGTCACCTGAACGAGTATAACAAAGCCCCCTGAACGAGCATAACAAAGATCCCTGATCGACTATAACAAAGTCCCCTGATAGAGTATAACAAAGATCACTTATCGAGTATAACAAAGTCCCCTGATCGAGTATAACAAAGTCGCCTAATCGGGTATAACAAAGTCCTCTGATCGAGTATAACAAAGCCCCCTCATCGAGTATATTAAAGTCCCCTGATCGAGTATAACAAAGTCCACTGATCTAGTATAACAAAGTCCCCTGATCAAGTATAACAAAGCCCCCTGATCGAGCATAACAAAGCACCTGATCGAGTATAACAAAGGGCCCTGATCGAGTATAACAAAGTCCCCTGATCGAGAATAACAAAGTCCCCTCATCGAGTAAAACAAAGTCCCCTGATCGAGTATAACAAATTCCCCAAATCGAGAATACCAAAGCCCCCTGAACGAGTATAACAATGATCCCTGATCGAGTATAACAAAGTCCCCTGATAGAGTATAACAAAGTCCCCTGATCGAGTATAACAAAGGCCCCTGATCGGGTATAGCAAATTACCCTGATGGAGTATATTAAATTCCCTGATCGAGTATAACAAAGTCCACTCATCGAGTATAACAAAGTCCTCTGATTGAGAATAAGAAAGTCTTCTGATCGCGTATAACAACGTCCCCTCATCGAGTATAACAAAGCCCCCTGAACGAGTATAACAAAGATCCCTGATCGAAGATAACAAATTCCCCTGAACGAGTATAACAAATTGCCCTGATCGAGTATATTAAAGTCCCCTTATCGAGTATAACAAAGTCCCCTGATAGCGTATAACAAAGCCCCCTCATCGAGTATATCAAAGTCACCTGACCGAGTATAACAAAGCCAACTGAACGAGTATAACAAAGATCCCTGATCGAGTATAACAAAATCCCCTGATAAAATATAACAAAGGCCCCTGATCGAGTATAACAAAGGCCCCTGATCGAGTATAACAAAGTCCGTGATCGAGTACAGCAAAAGGCCCTAATCGAGGTACAACAAAGGCCCCTCTCATCGAGTATAACAAAATCACTAATCGAGAGTATAACAAAGTCCTCATCCAAGTATAACAAATTCCCCTAATCAAGAATAACAAAGTCCCTCATCGAGTATAAGCAAAGGCCCCTTATCGAGTATAGCTTCTAAGCTGATCCAGTAGCAAAAGTCCCCTGATCGAGGTATAACAAAGTCCCCTCATCGGGTATAACAAGGCTCCTTATCGAGTCTAACAAAGCCCCCTGATCGAGTAGAGCAAAGTCCCCTGATCGAGTATAACAAAGTCCCCTGATCAAGTATAACAAATTCCCCTAATCGAGAATAACAAAGTCCCCTCATCGAGTATAACAAAGGCCCTTTATCGAGTATAACAAATCCCCCTGATCGAGTATAGCAAAGTCCCCTGATCGAGTATATCAAAGTCCCCTCATCGAGTATAACAAAGCCCCCTGATCGAGTATAACAAAGTCCCCTGATAGAGTATAACAAAGCCCCCTCATCGAGTATAACTAAGTCCACTGATCTGCCTGATCAAGTATAACAAAGACCCCTCATCGGAAGAGTATAACAAAGGCCCTGATCGAGTATAACAAAGGCCCCTGATCGAGTATAACAAGGGCCCCTGATCGAGTATAACAAAGTCCCTGATCGATATAACAAAGTCACCTGATAGGTATAACAAAGTCCCCTGATCAGAGGATAACAAAGTTCCCTGATCGAGAAAGGCAAAGTCCCCTGATCGAGTATGTTAAAGTCCCCTGATCGAGTATAACAAAGTCCACTCATCTAGTATAACAAAGTCACCTGATCAAGTATAACAAAGCCCCTCATCGAGTATAACAAAGTACCCTCATCGAGTATAACAAAGGGCCCTGATCAAGTATAACAAAGTCCCTGATCGAGTATAACAAAGTCCCCTAATCGAGTATAACAACTGCCCCTTATCGAGTACAACAAAGGCCCCTGGTCGAGTATAACAAAGTCCCCTGATCCAAGAATAACAAAGTCCTAATTAGAGGTATAACAAAGTTCCCTGATCGAGTAAGGCCAAGTTCACTGATCTAGAATAAAAAAAGTCCCTGATCCAAGTATAACAAAGCCCCTCATCAGGTATAACAAAGCCCCATGATCGAGTATAACAAGTCCTAATCAGGTATAAAGCCGCCTGATCGAGTAACAAAGTCCCCTCATCGAGTATAACAAAGGCCCCTGAACGAGTATAACAAAGTCGCGTGATCGAGCACAACAAAGACCCCTGGTCGAGTATAACAAAACCACCTGATCGAGTATAACAAAGTCCCCTGGTTGAGTATAACAAAGCCCCCTGATCGAGTATAACAAAGTCCCCTGATCCAGTATAACAAATTCCCCTGATCAGGTATAACAAAGTCCCCTGATCGAGTATAACAAAAGAGTCCCTGATGGAGTATAACAATCGTCCCCTTATCGAGTATAACAAAGGCCCTGATCGAGTACAACAAAGCCCCCTGATCGAGTACAACAAAGACCCCTGATCGAGTATAACAAAGTCCCCTGATCGAGTATAACAAAGGCTCCTCATCGAATATAACAAAGGCCCCTAATCGAGTTAACAAAGTCCCCTGATCGAGTATAACAAAGTCCCCGATCGAGTATAACAAAGGCCACTGATCGAGTATAACAAAGACCCCAGATTGAGTATAACAAAATCCCGTGATCGAGTATAACAAAGGCCCGTGATCGAGTATAACAAAAGGCCCCTCATCGAGTATAGCAAAGTCCCCTGATCGAGTATATTAAAGTCCCCTGATCGAGTATAACAAAGTCCACTGATGTACCCTGATCATGTACAACAAATTCCCCTGAACGAGTATAACAATGCCCCCTCAATGAGTATAACAAAGATCCCTGATCGAGTATGACAAAGTCCCCTGATAGAGTATAACAAAGATCCCTGATCGAGTATAACAAAGTCCCCTGATCGAGTATAACAAAGTCCCCTGATAGAGTATAACAAAGCCCCCTCATCGAGTATATTAAAGTCCCCTGATCGAGTATAACAAAGTCCACTGATCTAGTATAACAAAGTCCCCTGATCAAGTATAACAAAGGCCCCTCATCGAGTACAACAAAGGCCCCTGATCAAGTATAACAAAGCCCCCTAATCGAGTATAACAAAGTCCCCTGATCGAGTATAACAAAGTCACCTGAGTATAACAAAGTCCCCAAATCGAGTATAACAAACTCCACTGATCGAGTATAATAAAGTCCACTGATCGAGTATAACAACGCCCCCTCATCGAAAATAACAAATTCCCCTGATCGAGTGTAAGAAAGTCCCCTCATCGAGTATAACAAAGGCCCCTCATCGAGAATAGCAAATTCCCCTGATCGAGTATATTAAATTCCCTGATCGAGTATAACAAAGTCCACTCATCCAGTATAACAAAGTCCCTTGATTGAGAATAAGAAAGTCTCCTGATCGCGTATAACAAAGTCCCCTGATAGAGTATAACAAAGACCCCTGATCGAGTATAATAAAGTCCCCTCATCGAGTATATTAAAGCCCCCTTATCAAGTATAACAAAGTCCACTGATCGACTATAACAAACTCCCCTGATCAAGTATAACAAAGTCCCCTCATCGAGTATAACAAAGCCGCCTCATCGAGTATAACAAAAGCCCCTGATCAAGTATAACAAAGTCCCCTGATCGAGTATAACAAAGTCCCTGATCAGTATAACAAGTCCCTGATCGAGTATAACAAAGTCCCCTGATCGAGTAAAACAAAGTCCACTGATCGGGTATAACAAAGTCCCCTGATCGAGTATAACAAAGTCCCCTAATCGAGTATAACAAAGCCCCTTGATCGAGTAAAACAAAGTCCACTGATCGGGCATAACAAAGTCCCCTGATCGAGTATAACAAAGTCCCCTAATCGAGTATAACAAAGCCCCTTGATCGAAAATAACAAATTCCCCTGATCGAGTGTAAGGAAGTCCCCTGATCGAGTATAACAAAGCCCCCTGAACGAGTATAACAAAGATCCCTGATCGAGTATAACAAAGTCCCCTGATAGAGTATAACAAAGCCCCCTCATCATGTATAACAAAGTCACCTGACGAGTATAACAAAGCCCCCTGAACGAGTATAACAAAGATCCCTGATCCAGTATAACAAAGTCCCCTGAACGAGTATAACAAAGTCCCCTGAACGAGTATAACAAAGTCCCCTGATCGAGTATATTAAAGTCCCCTTATCGAGTATAACAAAGTCCACTGATAGAGATAACAAAGCCGCCTCATCGAGTATAACAAAGTCACCTGACCGAGTATAACAAAGCCCCCTGAACGAGTATAACAAAGATCCCTAATCGAGTATAACAAAGTCCCCTGATAGAGTATAACAAAGCCCCCTGAACGAGTATACCAAAGATCCCTGATCGAGGATAACAAAGTCCCCTCAACGAGTATAACAAAGTCCCCTGATCGAGTATAACAAAGTCCACTGATCTAGTATAACAAAGTCCCCTCATCAAGTATAACAAATTCCCCTAATCGAGAATAACAAAGTCCCCTCATCGAGTATAACAAAGGCACCTTTATCGAGTATAACAAAGCCCCCTGATCGAGTATAGCAAAGTCCCCTGATCGAGTTTAAAAAAGTCCCCTGATCAAATATAACAAATTCCCCTAATCAAGAATAACAAAGTCCCCTCATCGAGTATAACAAAAGCCCCTTATCGAGAATAACAAAGCCCCCTGATCGAGTATAGCAAAGTCCCATGATCGAGTATAACAAAGTCCTCTGATCAAGTATAACAAATTCCCCTAATCGAGAATAACAAATTCCCCTCATCGAGTATAACAAAGGCCCCTTATCGAGTATAACAAAGCCCCGTGATCGAGTATAGCAAAGTCCCCTGATCGAGTATAACAAACTCCCCTCATCGAGTATAACAAAGGCCCCATATCGAGTATAACAAAGCCCCCTCATCGAGTATAGCAAAGTCCCCTGATCGAGTATAACAAAGTCCCCTAATCAATTATAAAAAATTCCCCTGATCGAGAAAAACAAAGTCCCCTCATCGAGTATAACAAAGGCCCCTTATCGAGTATAACAAAGCCCCCTGATCGAGTATAGACAAAGTACCCTGATCGAGTATAACAAAGTCCCCTCATCGAGTATAACAAAGCCCCCTCATCGAGTATATTAAAGTCCCCTCATCGAGTATAACAAAGTCCCCTCATCGAGTATAACAAAGCCCCCTGATCGAGTATAACAAAGTCCCCTAATCGAGTATAACAAAGTCACCTGAACGAGTATAACAAAGCCCCCTGAACGAGTATAACAAAGATTTCTGATCGAGTATAACAAAATCCCCTGATAGAGTATAACAAAGATCCCTTATCGAGTATAATAAAGTCCCCTGATCGATTATAACAAAGTCGCCTAATCGGGTATAACAAAGTCCCCTGATCGAGTATAACAAAGCCCCCTCACAAGTATATTAAAGTCCCCTGATCGAGTATAACAAAGTCCACTGATCTAGTATAACAAAGTCCCCTGATCAAGTATAACAAAGCCCCCTGATCGAGCATAACAAAGCCCCCTGATCGAGTATAACAAAGGGCCCTGATCGAGTATAACAAAGTCCCCTGATCGAGTTTAACAAAGTCCCCTCATCGAGTATAACAAAGTTCCCTGATCGAGTATAACAAATTCCCCTAATCGAGAATAACAAAGCCCCCTGAACGAGTATAACAATGATCCCTGATCGAGTATAACAAAGTCCCCTGATAGAGTATAACAAAGTCCCCTGATCGAGTATAACAAAGTCCCCTGATCGGGTATAGCAAATTCCCCTGATCGAGTATATTAAATTCCCTGATCGAGTATAACAAAGTCCACTCATCGAGTATAACAAAGTCCTCTGATTGAGAATAAGAAAGTCTCCTGATCGCGTATAACAACGTCCCCTGATCGAGTATAAGAAAGCCCCCTGATCGAGTATAACAAAGATCCCTGATCGAAGATAACAAATTCCCCTGAACGAGTATAACAAAGGGCCTTGATCGAGTATATTAAAGTATCCTTATCGAGTATAACAAAGTCCCCTGATAGCGTATAACAAAGCCCCCTCATCGAGAATAACAAAGTCACCTGACCGAGTATAACAAAGCCAACTGAACGAGTATAACAAATATCCCTGATCGAGTATAACAAAATCCCCTGATAAAGTATAACAAAGGCCCCTGATCGAGTATAACAAAGGCCCCTGATCGAGTATAACAAAGTCCCGTGATCGAGTACAACAAAGGCCCCTGATCGAGTACAACAAAGGCCCCTCATCGTGTATAACAAAATCCACTCATCGAGTATAACAAAGTTACCTCATCATGTATAACAAATTCCCCTAATCGAGAATAACAAAGTCCCCTCATCGAAAATAACAAAGGCCCCTTATCGAGTATATCTAAGCCTCCTGATTGAGTATAGCAAAGTCCCCTAATCGAGAATAACAAAGTCCCCTCATCGAGTATAACAAAGGCCCCTTATCGAGTATAACAAAGCCCCCTGATCGAGTATATCAAAGTCCCCTGATCGAGTATATCAAAGTCCCCTCATCGAGTATAACAAAGCCCCCTGATCGAGTATAACAAAGTCCCCTGATAGAGCATAACAAAGCCCCCTCATCGTGTATAACAAAGTCCCCTCATCAAGTATAACAAATTCTCCTAATCGAGAATAACAAAGTCCCCTCATCGAGTATAACAAAGCCCCCTGAACGAGTATAACAAAGATCCCTGATCGAGAATAACAAAGTTCCCTGAACGAGTATAACAAAGTCCAATGAACGAGTATGACAAAGTCCCCTGATCGAGTATATTAAAGTCCGCTTATCGAGTATAAAAAAGTCCCCTGATAGAGTATAACAAAGCCCCCTCATCGAGTATAACAAAGTCACCTGACCGAGTATAACAAAGCCCCCTGAACGAGTATAACAAAGATCCCTGATCGAGTATAACAAAGTCCCCTGATCGAGTTTAACAAAGCCCCCTGAACGAGTATAACAAAGATCCCTGATCGAGGATAACAAAGTCCGCTGACGAGTATAACAAAGTCCCCTGATCGAGTATATTAAAGTCCACTTAGCGAGTATAACAAAGGCCCCTGATCGTGTATAACAAAGTCCCGTGATGGAGTACAACAAAGGCCCCTGATCGAGTACAACAAAGGCCCCTCATCGAGTTTAACAAAATCCATTGATCGAGTATAACAAAGTCCCCTCATTAAGTATAACAAATTCCCCTAATCGAAAATAACAAAGTTACCTCATCGAGTATAACAAAGTCCCCTGAACGAGTATAACAAAGGCCCCTGATCGAGTATAACAAAGTCCCCTTATCGAGTATAACAAAGTCCCCTGATCGAGTATAACAATGGCCCCTTATCGAGTATAACAAAGGCCCCTAGTCGAGTACAACAAAGCCCCCTGATCGAGTACAACAAAGACCCCTGATCGAGTATAACAAACTCCCCTAATCGAGTATAACAAAGGCTCCTCATCGAGTATAACAAAGCCACTGATCGAGCATAACAAAGTCCCCAGATTGAGTATAACAAAGTCCCATGATCGGGTATAACAAAGGCCCCTCATCGAGTATAACAAAGGCCCCTCATCGAGTATAGCAAAGTCCCCTCATCGAGAATATAAAAGTCCCCTGATCGAGTATAACAAACTCCACTGATGTACCCTGATCAAGTACAACAAATTCCCCTGAACGAGTATAACAAAGGCCTCTCATCAATTATAGCAAAGTCCCCTGATCGAGTATAACAAAGTCCACTGATCGAGTATAACAAAGTCCCCTGATCGAGTATAACAATGTTCCCTAATCGAGTATAACAAAGTCCCCTGATCGAGTATAACAAAGTCCCCTGATCGAGTATAACAAATTCCCCTGATCGAGTATAACAAAAGTCCCTTATCGAGTATAACAAAAGTCCCTTATCGAGGATAACAAAAGCCCCTCATCGAGTACAACAAAGGCCCCTGATCAAGTATAACAAAGCCCCCTAATCGAGTATAACAAAGTCCCCTGATCGAGTATAACAAAGTCACCTGATCGAGTATAACAAAGTCCCCAGATCGAGTATAACAAAGTCCACTGATCGAATATAATAAAGTCCACTGATCGAGTATAACAACGCCCCTTCATCGAAAATAACAAATTCCCCTGATCGAGTGTAAGAAAGTCCCCTCATCGAGTATAACAAACTCCCCTGATAGAGTATAACAAAGGCCCCTCATCGAGAATAGTAAATTCCCCTGATCGAGTATATTAAATTCCCTGATCGAGTATAACAAAGTCCACTCATCCAGTATAACAAAGTCCCTTGATCGAGAATAAGAAAGTCTCCTGATCGCGTATAACAAAGTCCCCTGATAGAGTATAACAAAGCCCCCTGATCGAGTATAACAAAGTCCCCTGATCGAGTATATTAAAGTCCCCTTATCAAGTATAACAAAGTCCACTGATCGAGTATAACAAAGACCCCTGATCAAGTATAACATAGTCCGCTCATCGAGTATAACAAAGCCGCCTCAGCGAGTATAACAAAAGCCCCTGATCAAGTATAACAAAGTCCCCTGATCGAGTATAACAAAGTCCCCTGACTGAGTAGAACAAAGTCCCCTGATCGAGTAAAACAAAGTCCACTGATCTGGTATAACAAAGTCCCCTGATCGAGTATAACAAAGTCCCCTAATCGAGTATAACAAAGCCCCTTGATCGAGTAAAACAAAGTCCACTGATCGGGTATAACAAAGTCCCCTGATCGAGTATAACAAAGTCCCTAATCGAGTATAACAAAGCACCTTGATCGAAAATAACAAATTCCCCTGATCGAGTGTAAGGAAGTCCCCTGATCGAGTATAACAAAGTCCCCTGATAGAGTATAACAAAGCCCCCTCATCGTGTATAACAAAGTCACCTGACCGAGTATAACAAAGCCCCCTGAACGAGTATAAGAAAGAGCC
>NW_024743970.1:0-8071 GCF_018991925.1 Homarus americanus | reverse complement strand
TATACTAGATCAGGGGACTTTGTTATACTCGATTAGCGGCCTTTTTTGGACTCGGTGAGGGGACTTGGTTATACTCGATCAGGAGACTTTGTTATACTCGATCAGGGGACTTTGTAATACTCGATGAGGAGGCTTTGTTATACTTGATGAGGGGACTTTGTTATGCACGATCAGGAGACGATGTTATACTCGGCCAGGGGACTTTTTTATACTTGACCAATGGACTTTGTTATACTCGATGAGGGCCCTTTGTTATACTCGATCAGGGGACTTTGTTATACTCGAGCAGGGGACTTTGTCATTCTCGATCAGGGGACTTTGTTATACTCGACCTATTACACCACCTGTATCATTAGTTGTCGCCAGGTGAAGGAATGTTTAGGTAGATTATATTTTATTTACTGTAAGTAAAGTTTCAATACCTAAGACGTTCCACTATAAGAGTCTTTCAACCTCAGGTAAGGTCTAAAGACTTTCTACTCTAGGTCTTACACCCTGGAGTAGCTGTATTGTCCACATAGGTAATTACTCCACAAGGAACTACAAGTTACACCTTGATGTAATACTTCATTTACTGCCAAACTTTATAGGGAAATATTTTTTCACAAAGAATTTCAAGTTATAATTTCACATAATAAGTCACATTACAAACGTTCCTTCGGCTTACAGTTAAACTTTGCAATGTCAAGATATTTTTTTCACTGCAGAGGAAAGTATCCGTCATCATCACCACACACACACACACAAAGACAAAACTCCTGTATCCAGATTCTCAAAAGTTTATAAATTAAATTCTTCCCTAAAATTAAACAGACAATACATCTATTTATCATAGAGTATGTGAACAATATCGACGCCATATTGGTTACCATCTTTGAGTTATATAATTAGTTAGCTTCATAGTGTTAATTATTTAGTTAAATAGGAAAAAATAATCTACTAGCGTGTGTTGTGACCAAAATAAATCAACATTGTATTTACTTTCTCCTCCAGGGGGCACTAAGTCTAGAAAAATGACACAATTGACATCTACATAAAGTGACTGATCAAGGGTAGATATTGGCTACCTTTTGTGTTACTTTGAGGTCGTAGGAACACACAGAGCTGCTCTTAAGGATGTTTACCACAATACACCTCAACCAGCTTCTCATTCACTACGGTCAAACAATAAATCTGGTTCAAAAGATACACCGTAAATTTTATTAGAATACAATAATCAATTACTGTATTATTGCATTGAGGCGAATAGTCTTATGGTGTTAAGATGTGTTCTTAAGCCACGAAGGTAAACAAAAGGTATTCAATATCTGCCTTGGTTGACGATGATCTGTAGACGTTAGCAAGTCCTCCTCCTCCTGCTCTCGAGTAAGGTAAGGAAGGCCTCACCTGACCAAAAGTGTTAATTAAGATAGATTACCTGAAGATTAACCCTCCCAGCTTATTTCAACTAATGATTAACCTAACGCTACTTGGGAAGTTAAGTTACGTTAGGTTAGGTTAGGGTAGGGTAGGGTAGGGTAGGTAGGGTAGGGTAGGGTAGGTCAGGTCAGGTCAGGTCAGGCAGTGCCAGTGTAGTTAATCTTGAGGTTAAATAAACTAGAGGCTAATCTTCACATGAGCCAGTAAGACACTTTGACGGAGGCGGTTACGTACAACAGGAAAGCTTTGATAACATATAATGTACAGTATATACCGTTTAAGTTGCGTCAGCAGCTCTATACACCACTTATTGACTTACTCATTCACTGCCGTAGAAATATTTACTTCTCTAACAGTTTTCTATATGGTTCCCAGTCATTATAATACGACCTTTTAAATCAAATGATCTAAATTAAACTAAACTTATCAAAATTAAACTTATTAGCTAACAAATCCTTCTAAAACACGATATATGCAAATCAAAAGTTCTAAATTCAACTTAACTTATCGTAATATAACTATTATAACTAAACCATTTTAATTAAACCTAACCTAAACACCTCAAGCGCCACAAACAGAAGGAAAAAACACCTTTAATATTATCGTGTAGGAGGCCCCTGTAACCCACTAACTCCAGGTAATGCATCTATATCAATCTACCTGCGTTAGAAGCTCTATACGTGGCTATGATCGTTACCCACTGCTGGAGAACATTTGTACTTCTATAATTACCCCTGGAGAAACAATGCACCAATTTACGATTTATTTATTTTATTTTTCATTTATTTTTTATTCTTGGTCCATACTGTAAACATCGCCTGCTTGTGAGTCCCGTCAGCCATTTTGTTCTAACTTTCGGGGATTCTAAAATAAGCAACAAATAAATAAATAAATAAATAAATAAAACAAGCATCTTTTGTTTTTCTAACCCATGAGCTGTGAGTCTTCATTATATACTTCAACATTACTGTAAACTAAGGCTAGAGAGGGTGTGTACAGTACTAGTGGAGCCAAGACGAGAAGGTATTTCAAATCCATAAAGGGTTTTACAAGTGGAGAGTCTTACAAGTGGAGGGTCTTACAGGTGGAGAGTCTTACAAGTGGAGGGTCTTACAGGTGGAGAGTCTTACAAGTGGAGGGTCTTACAGGTGGAGGATTTTAATAAGGATAAATACAGCAAGTCTTACAGTTGAATCAGCCAAGTCGAGGAAAACTTTTAAGAGTCACGTAACTTCTACCTGGTGTTACCTGTAATCAAGCTAAGGTATATGTAAGAAGAATATTATCTCGTTACTATCCATTCCTCTTCCACTATCCTGCGAGGTGGTGTATTAATAGGCACAGATACTCATGAAAAAGAAGGAATAAAGAGAAAGACGCAAGATACCTATAAAATGCGACAGAATATACCCACACATGCGTAATCCTAACCCATCCCAACCCAACCCAATCCTATCCTACCCCCAGCTTCACCACAGTACACAAAGTCATTCTTGGTATCAGAATGACGCCTAAACACCCTGTATCGCCTAAGACACATTTGAATCGGATGGTTCGTTGACGGTTTTATTTCTTCGGTATAAACCAGAGAAGCAATTAGTTCGTGGGAACAGTGAGTCAACATACTTCACATCAGCTTCGTTTACGACCTCCAGCTGATATTTACTTCTGTTGTCTATATCAATCACATTTTATAATGAAAACAAAAATATGGTTAGTTACTTAAAATGAAAAAAAATCATACTTAGATACTTAAGAGTGAGGAAAAAAGATACTTAAGATACTTAAAAATAAAAACACTCTTTGATACTTAAATTAGGACAAAATAAACGGACATAAAGATTTAACTATGAGCGGTGGATATTACGACATGTACCGGATATCAATACAGAGGCGCTATTTAGCCGTGAAGTTCTCTCAGAAACTCAATAAGACAATATGTGGTCACGTAAAAATTTCAGGTTAATTTTTAACACCATCCGTCATTTTAAACCTTGGCACCTGTAGATTAAGAAAATATATGGTGATATTTTTTCTGATGGGATAAAGGTCGTATTTGTCCAGAGAAGTAAGAGAGGAAAAAAATCACTTGAGAGGCATGACGCACAGAGTGTCTAAGGTGATAAAAGATCATATACTACCATTTGGGTTTTCAAATTAAGTTCATTACATAAAATATCAACTCATAAAGATTACAAAAGAACAGAACATCATGAGCTCTCTACAGCTATTGTCAGCCGTCAATATGCTGATGTACAGAAGCTACACAATGTTATTGGTGACTGTAATCCCAGGAAAATGATGCTATTTTAAACTTGGTAACTGGAGCTGTAATGCCAGAAAATGCCAAATATGACATTCTATGTGCATATGAAGTTGGAAGACAAAATTATGAAAATTTTGTCAAGAAACGTATTGTTGGTCCATTGAGCATCTGGGAAAAGATGTCCAAGGTTAATCTTCTGTCGTGGAAAGCAGCAAATAAGACTTCAACCATCAAATTGCTATCACAAGTTATAGAACTTAAGCAGGACATACAGTATATGCATCACAGAAGGGCAGCACTGTACATATCAAGTCACCAGACACTGATGTGTTTGGCATATTTCTGACTTGGAACCATCGGTGTAATGCAGAAAACAGTTATTGTATTCTAAAACCTACCCAAGAAATCTTTTACCCACTTACGATATAATTCTTTTCTATTCCATCAATACAGTAGATGTTATTTTACTTTTTTATACGTATTTTTATTTTAGTAATTTATAAACTATTTTCTTTATATACTTCATGACCTTTTAGTGGAATGAAGAGAATGAATTACAGAAGGTTTTTATAATTATATTGCGAACAATATTTTTCCTCGCAATAAATAAACAATGACGATGATCTTGTTTACAATATGGAGCTTGATGTCTTACTCCATGTTCGTTTATTACATTTTCTGCCATACCTGACTGTTCTTTTCTTTCTTGTGGTGAAGGTTTTTGACAATTGATATATATATAAAGTTGAGTTAAGAATAATGACTCTGATATTATAGCCATTAGGTCCTGAATAATAAGTGGTGTCTAAGTGAACAAATGTATGATGTCTTCAATTACCAGCGTAGTGGGGGGTAACAGTGGGGGTAGAAGCGAAGGGTAGGAGTGAAGGGTGGGAGTAAGGCGTGGGAGTAAGGGGTGGGAGTAAGGGGTGGGAGTAAGGGGTGGGAGTAAGGCGTGGGAGTAAGGGTGGGAGTAAGGGGTGGGAGTAAGGGTGGGAGGCAGGTGGAGTATGGGTGGGAGGCGTGAGTACAAGGGAGTGGGGTGGGAGTAAGGGTAGGAGCAAGGGGTGGAGTAAGGGGTGATAAGGATGGAGAATGGTGGGACATAAGAGAGTAAGGGTGGAGAGTAAGGGTGGATAAGGGTGGGAGAAGGGAGTACATGGAGCATGGGGTGGAGCAAGGGTGGGGATGGGGGTGGGCAGGAGGGAGTAAGGGGTAGATAAGGGCAGGAGTATGGGTGGGAGTACAGGGAGTAAGGAGGGGAGTAAGGGTGGGAGTACATGATAAGGGAGTAAGGGGTGGGAGTTAGGGGTGGGATAAGGGTGGGAGTAAGGTAGGAGTAAGGGGTGGAGCAAGGGGTGGAGTAAGGGTGGGAGAAGGTGGGAGTAAGGGGTGGGAGTAAGGGTGGGAGTAAGGGGTGGAGTACATGTGAGCAAGGTGGGAGTAAGGGTGGGAGTAAGGTGCGAGGCGTAGGAGGCAAGGAGTAAGGGGTGGGAGTAAGGGGTGGGAGTAAGGCGTGGAAGTAAGGGTGGGATTAAGGGGTGGGATTAAGGGGTCGGAGTAAGGGGTAGGAGTAAGGGGTGGGAGTAAGGGGTGGCAGTAAGGGGTGGCAGTAAGGGGTAGGAGTAAGGGTTGGGAGCAAGGGGTACGAGTAAGAGGGTGGAAGCAAGGGGTGGAAGCAAGGGGTGGGAGTAAGGGGTATGAGTAAGTGGTAGGAGTAAGTGGTAGGAGTAAGGGGTAGAAGTAAGGGGTAGAAGTAAGGGGTAGGAGTAAGGGGTAGAAGTAAGGGGTAGAAGGAAGGGGTGGGAGCAAGGGGTGGGAATAAGGGGTGGGAATAAGGGGTGGGATTAAGGGGTGGGAGTAAGGGGTAGGAGTAAGGGGTAGGAGTGACGAGTAAGAATGTGGGACAAGAGGGAGGGGTAGCAGTGGGGGGTAGGGTTAGGTTACAAACTTCTATTTACTTCAACATCTGTATCCTGCTGGTGATGTTCTCTCTTTAAACAATTTATAAAATAAATAAATAAATGGTCAGGTGTAAATGGTAAGAGTATTTAACAGAGTAATACTGAGGTATTACAAGAAAGAACTAAAAACTGTCCACTGTGTGTATCAACATTTTATAAAAGTATTTGTGAAGCTGTAAAATACTTAGATATAAACTTTTAATTCAACTCTGTAATAAAAATAATTGCAATAATGAATCTAAACAAGAAATGAACTGGGTGAAAAAAATCTACAAAATACTAAAATATAAAAAAGAAGAATTACAGTAAAACCTGAATCATTGTAATAAACATTATTAAACTTTTCGTTGTTATGACCTAAACAAACAAGGAAGACTCGTCTAGATTTTCGCTCTGTGAATTAACTCCTTGGATCGCTTTTGGGCAAGAGGGGAGTTACTCCGACTTATTCCGTGAAAATATTCCCAACTGTCCATAGAATCCGTTACAGTTTCCTTTACAGTAAGTGACTCACAAATGATTAATATTCCCATTCACCAATACTTTATTATATCAGAGAACAGTGCAGAGATAAGCTGGCCAATGAGCGATGGTCAAAGATAATACAGATTTAATACTGGATTGATAAGTACAGCTATAATGATTTGTTTCATGTTACAGTAATAATAAACTTTATCAAATGTTATAACTACCAAAGTGTTATTTTCGTGATCGATACCCTGCTGCCAGGATTATAACATCGTTTAAAAGTTCAGTAAAAATATCATGCAGATTAAAACCTAACCTAGTGTATCGTAACCTAACTTAGCCTTTCCTAAGCTAACTTAGACTATCCTAAACAAGCCTAACCTATCCTAATCACACCAAACCTAACCTATCCTAAATTTATATATCATCAACAGATTTATAGATATGTTGGAGAAATAATTATCAAAAGTTTGTTGTCTCTGCAAACGTATTTTTAAAAAAAGAAAATGAAATGAAAACTTTCTAGAGAACTCAATTGTGTAATGAGCGTTGCGGCTTGGTTAGGTTAGGTAACATTAGGTTAGGTTAGATAAGGTAAGGTAAGATTAGGTAAGGTGAGGTAGTGTTAGGGTTAAATACATTTTACTAATTTTGCATCAAAAAAATCACGACTGAATGTATCGGATAAAAAACCTCTGAATATAATTCTTTTTCTGAGAAAAAAAATTCTTTACCACTTATTTTTTGCCCCACTTTTTTTTATTAGGTTTGATGAACTTAGATTAGGTTAGGTATTATTTAACTCTGAGTCATGGGTACTTATTGGATACTTGGCAGAATAACTTGTTATAACTTGGTCCTAACAAAGGCGGAGTCTAAGCAAAAATGTTCACTTGACCTCATATTTGGATTTCATTGCTGAAGGATATTTACAGCTATACCACATTAATAAGGTCTATCTGCAAGTTTATTCAGTCATAAAAAAAAATATACCCTAAATGTGGACAATAAAAATCTTCTATTTTGGTACAAATTACTTGAAAAGTTGTAAGAAGACAAAAGCTGCATCTCTTCCATTCAGCGAGAAATAGAACACCCAAGCCTCTTCTTGTCGTAAAAAAAAAAACTAATATTGTATTTTAGTATGTTGATGTACAAAACATTTTCTTCATTATTCTATGATAAATCAAGTCTAACAAGCATTATTAAAACATATATTATTAATTTTTTTTCATGCAATCCGGAAATAGCGACTACTATATCCAGGTTGATCGTGTTGAGGTCCTGTAAGTTACAGGCTAGATTACGAGCTCACTTACGGAGTTCGATGCCAAATATTTGTTTTGAGAATCCCGATCGGAGACTGTAAGTCCAGTTACTTGGTAAACAAGTAGATACAGTGAAATAAACTGCTGTACCTAAATATTATGTAACTCAAAAAATATTCCCAAAACAGCACGTTTACAGATGAAAATAAAAAAAAGCATAAATAATACAAACAAAATCAATTAATATGTTTTTTATTACAGTATTTTTAAATATCAGAAGCATAGGTTCAGCGCTTCTTTTGTGTCTTTTTCCCGGTGAAGATGTAGTCTCCCCATGGCAGGTACTGGTCCTTTTGTACACGGCAGAAAGTGGTAGTTTCCTTCTTCTTCTTGTTGTTTTGGGTCTTGTTGTTTTGGGTCTTGTTGTTTTGGGTCTTGTTGTTTTGGGTCTTGTTGTTTTGGGTCTTAGTGTGTTTTGTGGTCTGCAGTTTGTTAGATCGGGGGCCCTTCTCCTTCATCTGGCAAGGCTTCACCTCCACCTTAGTCACCTTCGATACAGTGCGCCGGAACACCATTGTGATGTACTGACACTAACAGCTCTCTCACTGAGGTCAAATCAAAATTTGACCATACAGAAAGAATTACGGTTTAATAAGGTTGGAATTTAAAGAAATTGACAACAAAAT
>NW_024743969.1:0-17044 GCF_018991925.1 Homarus americanus | reverse complement strand
CTCCAGCACCATGACCCGGGGTATGAGGGTCGGGCACCCCTTTAGTGCTATGACCCAGGGTGTGATTGCCGAGCACCACTTTAGGTACATGACCAGGGGTGCGAGGGCCGGGCAAACCTTCAGTGCCATGACCCGGGGTATGAGGGCCGGGCACCACTTCAGTGACATAACCCGGGGTGTGAGGGCTGGGCAGCCCTTTAGTGACATGACCCGGGGTGTGAGGGCCGGGCACCCCTTCAGCACCATGACCCGGGGTGTGAGGGCCGGGCTCCCCTTCAGTGCCATGACCCGGGGTGTAAGGCCTGGGCACCCCTTCAGTGACATGACCAAAGGTGTGAGGACCGGGCACCCGTTCAGTGCCATGAATCGTTGTGTGATGTCCGGGCACCCCTTCATCTCCATGACCCGGTATGTGAGGGCCGGGCACCCCTCCAGCACCATGGCCCCGGGTGGGAGGGCCATACATCTCTGCAACACCATGGCCCTGGTGTGAGGGCCGGGCACCCCTTCAGTGTCTTGACCCGGGGTGTCAGGGCCGGACACCCCTCCAGCACCATGGCCCGGGGTTTGACGGCCGGGCACCGCTTCAGTGCCATGTCCCGGGGTGTGAGGGCCGGGCACCTTTTCAGTGCCATGACCCAGAGTGTTAGGGCCTGGCTCGATTTCAGTGACAAGAATCGGGGTGTGAGGGTCGGGCACCCTTCCAGTGACATGACCTGGGATGTGAGGGCCGGGCACCCCTTCATTGACATGGTCTGGAAGCTGGCACCCTCCAGCACTAAGGACCCGGGTGTGAGGGCTGGGAACCGCTTTCAACCCTATGACCCGTGGTGGAGGGGGCTGGCACCCTTTAGGTCCATGACCGGTGAGGCTGCACCCTTCAGTGTTATGACCTGGGGGTGTGAGGGCCGGGCACCCCTTCAGTGCTGCGAACTGGGGGAGGGGCCGGGCACCCTTTTCAGTGCCATGAAACGGGAGTGAGGCCGGGCACCCTACAGTGTTGCGAGAAACCAGAGGGCCGGGCACCCTTTCAGTGCCATGAAACGGGGTGTGAGGATCCGGGCACCCCTTCAGTGCTATGACCCGGGGTGTGAGGACCGTGCACCCTTTCAGTGACATGACCCGGGGTGTGAAGGGCGGGCACCCCTTCAATGACATGACCCGGGGTGTGTGGGCCGGACACCCTTTCAGTGCCATGACCCGGGGTGTGCGGGCCGATCACTCCTTCGGTGCCATGACCCGGTGTGTGAGGGCCGGGCCCCCCTTCAGCCCCATGACCCGAGGTGTGAGGGCAGGGCCACCCGTTTAGGTCTATATCCAGCTGTGTGAGGGCCAGGCACACCTTCAGTGCCATGGCCAGGGGTGTGACGGCCGGGCACCGCTTCAGTACCATGATGCAGGGTGTGAGGGCCGGGCACCCCTTTAGTGCCATGAGCCGGGGTGTGAGAGCCGGGCACGCCTTTAGTGCCATGAAACGGGGTGTGAGGGCCAGGCACCCCTACAGAGCTATGAACCGGGGTGTGAGGTCCGGGCACCCCTTCACATGACACAGGGTGTGAGGGCCGAGCACCTTTCCAGTGCCATGACCCGGGGTGTGAGAGCCGGGCTCGATTTCAGTGCCATGAATTGGGGTGTGAGGGCCGGGCACCCCTCCAGCACCATGACCCGGGGTATGAGGGCCGGGCACCCCTTCAGTGCTATGACCCGGGGTGTGAGGGCCGGGAACCCTTTCAGTGACATGATCCAGCTTGTGAGGGCCGGGCACCCCTTCAATGACATGACCCGGGGTGTGTGGGCTGGGCACCCTTTCAGTGCCATGAACCGGGGTGTGAGGGCTGGACACCCCTTCAGCCCCATGACCCGGGATGTGAGGGCCGGGCACACGTTTAGGTCTATGACCAGGGGTGTGAGGGCCGAGCATACCTTCAGTGCCATGGCCAGGGGTGTGACGGCCGGGCACCGATTCAGTGCCATGACCCGGGGTGTGAGGGCCGGGCACCCCTTTAGTGCAATGAAACGGGGTGTGAGGGCAGGGCACCCCTACAGAGCTATGAACTGCGGTGTGAGGGCCGGGCACCCCTTTAGTGCCATGAGCCGGGGTGTGAAAGACGGGCACCCCTTAAGTGCCATGAAACGGGGTGTGAGGGCCGGGCAACCCAACAGAGCTATGAATCGGGGTGTGAGGGCCGGGCACCACTTCACATGACACGGGGTGTGAGGGCCGGGCACCCTTCCATATGACATGGGGTGTGAGGACCGGGCACCTTTTCAGTGCCATGACCCGAGGTTTGAGGGCCGGGCACCCCTTCAGTGCCATGAATCAGGGTGTGAGCGCCGGGCACCCTTCAGCAATATTACCCGGGGTGTGAGGGCCGGGCTCGATTTCAGTGCCATGAATCTGGGTGTGAGGGCTTGGCACCCCTCCAGCACCATAACCCGGGGTATGAGGGCCGGGCACCCCTTAGGTGCTATGACCCGGGGTGTGAGGGCCGGGCACCCTTTCAGTGACATGATCCAGGGTGTGAGGGCCGGGCACCCCTTCAATGACACGACCCGGGGTGTGTGGGTTTGGGCACCCTTTCAGTGCCATGAACCGGGGTGTAAGGGCCGGTCACTCCTTCAGTGCCATGACCCGGGGTGTGAGGGCTGGGCACCCCTTCAGCCCCATGACCCGGGATGTGAGGGCCGGGCACTCGTTTAGGTCTATGACCAGGGGTGTGAGGGCCGGGCATGCCTTCAGTGCCATGGCCAGGGGTGTGACGGCCGGGCACCTATTCAGTGCCATGACCCGGGGTGTGAGGGCCGGGCACCCCTTTAGTGCAATGAAACGGGGTGTGAGGGCAGGGCACCCCTACAGAGCTATGAACCGCGGTGTGAGGGCCGGGCACCCCTTCACATGACACGGGTGTGAGGGTCAGGCACCTTTTCAGTGCCATGAACCGGGGTGTGAGGGCCGGGCACCCTTTCAGTGCCATGAATCGGGGTGTGATGACCGGGCACCCCTTCAGCTCCATGACCCGTGGTGTGAGGACCGGGAACCGCTTCAACCCCATGACCCTGGGTGTGAGGGCCGGGCACCCCTTTATGTCCCTTCTCGGGGTGTGATGGCCGTGCACCCCTTCAGTGACATGACCCGGGGTGTGAGGGCCGGGAACCCCTTTAGTGTCATAACTTTGGGTGTGAGGGCCGGGCACCCTTCCAGCACCATGACCCGGAGTGTGAGGGCCGGGCACCCCTTCAGTGTCATGAACCGGGGTGTGACGGACGGGCACCCCTTCAGTGCCATGAACCGGGGTGTGAGGGCAGGGCACCTCTTCAGCACCATGACCCGAGGTGTGAGGGCCAACCACCCCTCAGTGCCATGAATCGGGGTGTGAGGGCCGGGCACCCCTTTAGCACCATGACCCGGAGTGTGAGGGCCGGGCTCGATTTCAGTGCCAGGAATCGGGGTGTGAAGGCCGGGCACCGCTACAGTGCTGTGAACTGGGGTGAGAGGCCCGGGCACCCCTCCAGCACCATGACCCGGGGTATGAGGGCCGGACACCCCTTCAGTGCTATGACCCGGGGTGTGAGGGCCGAGCACCCTTTCAGTGCCATGACCCGGGGTGTGAGGGCCAGCCACTCCTTCAGTGCCATGACCCGGGGTGTGACGACTGGCACCGCTTAGCCCAGTCCTGAGGTGGTGAGGGCCGGGCCACCAAGCTTGTAGGGTCGGTAACCAGGGTGTGTGAGGGCCGGGCACACTCTTCAGTGCCATGGCTAGGGGTGTGGACGGCTGGGCACTGCTTCAGTGACATGACCTGGGTGTGAGGGCCGGTCACTCCTTCAGTGCCATGACCCGGGGTGTGAGGGCTGGGCACCCCTTCAGCCCCATGACCCGGGATGTGAGGGCCGGGCACTCGTTTAGGTCTATGTCCATGGGTGTGAGGGCCTGGCAGCCCTTCAGTGTTATGACCCGGGGTGTGAGAGCCGAGCACCCTTTCAGTGCCATGACCTGGGGTGTGAGGGCCAGCCACTCCTTCAGTGCCATGACCTGAGGTGTGACGGCCGGGCACCCCTTCAGCCCCATGTCCCGAGGTGTGAGGGCTGGCCACCCGTTTAGGTCTATAACCAGGTGTGTGAGGGCCGGGCACACCTTCAGTGCCATGGCCAGGGGTGTGACGGCTGGGCACCGCTTCAGTGACATGACCCGGGGTGTGAGGGCCGGCCACCCCTTCAGTGACATGACCCGGGGGTCAGTTACGGGCACCCCTTCAGTGCCATGAGCCGGGGTGTGAGGGCCGGGCACCCCTTGAGTGCCATGAAACGGGGTGTGAGGACCGGGCACCCCTACAGAGCTATGAACCGGGGTGTGAGGGTCGGGCACTGTATGTATATTCTGTATTATGTATGCTGTATTATATATTATGTATGTATATGATGTATGTGCTCCATTTATATATATTATTTATTCAGCCTAGGTAGCAGCGCGTGGCAATGTTATTACCATTTCCCACATGCTTAATTAATGTGCCTGGCGACGTATGGAAGCTGTTAATGTCTCACTTGCCATACGTCGTCTATAGAGCAGTTGACAAGCAGACAGGTTTGAGGAGCGGTACTCCCCTTGTGTACATATCTCTTATCCAGTAAATAGAACCTACAAAATCTATACAGGTGTTTGTGTTCGCTCCTGTATATTGAACTTATTACCCAGAACATGAACATGGCCCAGTGTGTACTTTTACTGGATAATTACGAGTGACAGTGCAAAGTTTGTGGAAAGCCGGCTTATGGACCCATTGCCCTGCGTCAACCGCCGCCCGCCAACCCTCCTCGAAGAATTTAGCAACTTTGAGCAGTGTCAGTGACAGTGATTTTCTGTGAAGTGTTTATTGCATTGTGTGTTTCGTGCCATTCATGTGTGACCTTGTTCTAAAGGATTCCCAAGGTACACGGCATGTTCTGGGCATTTGTAAGGAGTAGACTTCAGTACACTTCCCCTCGCCAAGCCTGGAGGGTAACTGCCGCTAGTAGTCGTCTCCACCCCCCCTCACAGCGTCGTCTTCACACCCCTTCACAGCTCGAGGAGACCGCTCTCACTGCCCGGGACACACACACACGTACACACACACTGACCGCGGTGATTTCCTTATATATATTTTATATATATAATCTACTTATCTGTGTATTTAATTAAATTTTTTTCTGAGATCTTGTTGATACGACGGGCTGACCGGTCAACACTGATTTAGACACAGTACACAGATGAAGTAGTTATGTCTCGTGCCTTAAGTAAGCCGTGGAACCAGCGTCCGGATGAGTCAGTCGGATGATAGCCCCGCAGAGATGGATGACCAGGCTGACCATGACGCTCCAGCTCCCACAACATCGCGCAGCCCTTCACCTCCATATTCAGCGTTGTCTCCAGAGATAATTGCTTTAATGAAGTTTATGAGAGATGAAAGGCGCGAGGATGAAGCTAACAGACGTGTGGCGGATGAACACAGAAGGCAAGCAGAGGCAGAGAGAGACCACCAACGGAGATTGGAAGACAGTGCACGGTTTGAAGCTTTGATATCTCGCCTCACTGTTAACCAAGCCCCTGGCTCTAACACTGCCTCGGTACTGAATGGTTCAGATACCTCATCAATGCTTCCTTCACGCCCCCCAGCCCCACCTAAAGCAGCTGCTCGTACACCGCCCATCTTGAAGCCTGATGTGAATTTCCAGACTTTTCGTGAATGGCGGCGACGGTGGACTGATTATGCTACAATGGTGGATCTCCAGAGTTTGTCACAGCCTAAACAACTCATCCAGCTGCGTATGTGCCTGTCCTTGGAAATTCAGCGTGTCTTGGAACATCCGTTGCAGGTACCTCCGACCTCTTCGCTGTCTGTAGAGGAGGTATTGGACATTCTACAACGGCACATCAAAGGACAGCAGAATGAAGCTCTGCGCAGGAGGGAATTGTTTAGCTGCAGGCAGATGGAGGGTGAGACTTATGACGCCTTTTATGTATGTCTTAAGAGAGCCTCGGAAGAGGTAGATATATGTCTAGGCCACCACCAGCAGTGCGAGGAGACCCAGTTGAAGCAGGTGATCCTGATGGGTGTTAAGGACGAGGAACTTGTCCAACGCCTCACCTCCTTCGACTCTTCCTCTTCTCTCAAGGATGTGTTGACGATATGTCGCTCCTATGAGGCTGCCAGGTGTGTCACCTCTGCCATCCGAGCTCCTCCTACAGCTGTACGCGCTGTGTCCCGGTACAAGGACAAGAAGTCTGTTCCTACGCCTTCGCCCACCACGTCCACGCCCGGTTCATTTTGTAACAACTGTGGTAAGCAGCACGGAACACAGGTGTGTCCAGCTGCTGAGTCTACATGCAACAGTTGTGACCGTAAGGGCCACTGGTCACTCACAGTACGGTGCCCTGCCAAACGCATCCAGTGCAATGTGTGCGGTCGTCTGGGCCACTATGACAAGTGTTGCCCTTCCAACAAACCCAAGGGACAGCGTCGGCGGAAGCATCAGCTCCCTTCCACCAGAGAGGGCCGCCCACAGTCTTCCAATCAGAAGCATGACGACCCTGGACAACGCTCGAGCCATATTAGGAATGTGTGCTCCCCCCAGCGTCCCAGGACCAAAGTCCCCCAGTACATCAGTGTCATTGTGACCTACCGCAGTGTGTCATCCCGTCTTCAAATGTTGCCCGACACCGGCGCTGATGCTACAGTCATCGGTCCCCAGCATTTGCAATGCTTGGGGCTCTCTCAAAGTGATCTCGGACCGCCTCCCAAGGACCTCTGCGTCACGGCAGATGGTTCACAGATGGCCCCAGCCCTAGGATCACTCCGAGCACAAGTCACCTTTGGCAACAGGTCGTGTCAAGCCTGGATTGATGTGCATAACGGTGTCCCGACTCCTTTGCTGTCCTACAGACATTGCCAAGAGTTGGCCATCATCTCCCAGGACTTCCCCAAACCTATTCTTGAGGTAAAATACGCCAACAGGGTGCACGAAGGGAGCAGCAACTACCTTGCTGCCGCCCTACCCCTACTTCTGGCCAGTGACACCTCTCCTTCGGTAGTTGTCCCTGCTGCATCACGTCCCCACGTCTTGGCTCGCCTTCACGACAGTCACCGTGGAGCTGAAGCCACCAAACGACGTGCAAGACAGACTGTGTTCCGGCCTGGCATCGACCCCGACATCTCCAATGCTGTCCAGGTGTGTAAGCCCCGCCACGTATTACAACCCAGCCAGCAGCAGGAACCCTTTATGAGTGACGACAACACCACCCGCCCCTTTGAGTCTGTGTCGGCCGACTTTTTCTGTGTCAGGAAAGTCCTTCCTTGTTATCGCCGACCGTCTCTCTGGTTGGCCGGTTGTCATCAAGTGCGGTAATGACACGACGTCTGCCGCCACCATCAGCAAGTTCCGCCACTACTTCCGTGACTTGGGCGTTCCTGTGCGCCTGCGAACCGACGGAGGGCCTCAGTTCACAAGCCAGGACTTTGCTGTGTTCCTCGACCGATGGGGAGTCCGGCATGTGTTGTCATCGCCCCATTACCCGCAGTCCAACGGCCACGCTGAGGTTGCTGTCAAATCCCTGAAGCACCTCATCCTTAAGGTGGCCCCTTCTGGGAACATTGACTGCGAGGCCTTCGACCGGGGTCTTCTTGAACTCCGCAACACACCTAACTACACCGGACGCTCCCCTGCCCAGGTTTTGTATGGACGCCCCCTTCGTTCTTGTGTCCCTGCTCACCCTCAATCCTTCTCCAAGGAGTGGCAGGCCAAGACAGAGGATTGTGATTGCCGAGCCGCCGAACGTGTTCAGGACGTCGTCGCCCGCTACAACGACCATGCCCGTTCTCTCCCCAGGTTGAGTGTCGGCACCCAAGTCCGTGTTCAGGACCCGACCTCCCTACGTTGGGACAAAGCAGGCGTAGTCATGGGTCTCGGTAGGTCACGGGACTACCAGGTGCGGTTACCCAGTGGTCGTGTGTGGTGGAGGAACCGCCGTTTTCTCCGCCCCGTAACAATGCCTTCTGCTGACCCCGCCACCAGTGTTGAGTCCCATACCCTTCCCAGTGATCGAGTCCCTCGACGCTCAGAACGGATCCAAAAGAAAAGGTCCGCTCAAGACTTTGCTATGAGCGTATAGGGGGGAGGGAGGTGTATGTATATTCTGTATTATGTATGCTGTATTATATATTATGTATGTATATGATGTATGTGCTCCATTTATATATATTATTTATTCAGCCTAGCTAGCAGCGTGTGGCAATGTTATTACCATGTCCCACATGCTTAATTAATGTGCCTGGCGACGTATGGAAGCTATTAATGTCTCACTTGCCATACGTCGTCTATAGAGCAGTTGACAAGCAGACAGGTTGAGGAGCGGTACTCCCCTTGTGTACATATCTCTTATCCAGTAAATAGAACCTACAAAATCTATACAGGTGTTTGTGTTCGCTCCTGTATATTAAACTTATTACCCAGAACATGAACAGGCACCCCTTCACATGACACGGGGTGTGAGGGCCGGGCACGTTTTCAGTGCCATGACCCAGGGAGTGAGGGCCGGGCACCCGTTCAGTGCCATGAAACGGGGTGTGAGGGCCGGGCCCAGCTACAGAGCTGTGAACCGGGGTGTGAAGGCCGGGCACCCCTTCACATGACACGGGGTGTGAGGGTCGAGCACTCGTTTAGGTCTATAACCAGGTGTGTGAGGGCCGGGCACCGCTTCAGTTCCATGTCCCGGGGTGTGAGGGCCGGGCAACCCTTTAGTGCCATGAGCCGGGGTGTGAGGGCCGGGCACCCCTTTAGTGCCATGAAACTGGGTGTGAGGGCCGGGCAACCCTACAGAGCTATGAATCGGGGTGTGAGGGCCGGGCACCACTTCACATGACACGGGGAGTGAGGGCCGGGCAGCCCTTCATATGACCCGGGGTGTGAGGGCCGGGCTTGATTTCAGTGCCATGAATCGGGGTGTGAGGGCCGGGCACCCCTCCAGCACCATGATCCGGGGTATGAGTGCCGGGCACCTCTTCAGTGCTATGACCCGTGGTGTGAGGGCCGGGCACCCTTTCAGTGACATGACACCGGGGTGTGAGGGCCGGGCACCCTTTCAATGACATTACCCGGGGTGTGTGGGCAGGGCACCCTTTCAGTGCCATAACCCGCGGTGTGAGGGCCTGTCACTCCTTCAGTGCCATGACCCGGGGTGTGAGGGCGGGGCACACCTTCAGCCCCATGACCCGGGGTGTAAAGGCCGGGCACTCGTTTAGGTCTATGACCAGGGGTGTGAGGGCCTGGCACTCGTTTAGGTCTATGACCAGGGGTGTGAGGGCCGGGCACCCCATCAGCACCATGACCCGGGGTGTGATGGCCGGGAACCGCTTCAACCCCATGACCCGGGGTGTGAGGGCCGGGCACCCCTCAGCCACCATGAACCTGGGTGTGAGGGCCGGGCACCCTTTCAGTGCCATGAATCGGGGTGTGAATGCCGGGCACCCCTTCAGCATCATGACCCTGGGTGTGAGCGCCAGGCACCCCTTCAGTGCCATGATCCGGGTTGTGCGGGTCTGCACCCTTTTCAGTGCTATAATCGGGGTGAAAGCCAGGCACCCATTCAGCACTATGACCCAGAGTTAGGGCTGGCCTCGATTTCAGTGCCAAGAATCAGTGTGACGTTATTGCACCCCATCAGCACTATGACCGGGGATGGTTGAGAAACTGCTTCAACCCCATGACCAGAGTGCCTGGCACCCTCAGCCATCATGACCTGGGTGTGAGGCTGGCCCTTTCAAAGCAGTGAATCAGCAGGTGAAAAGCCGGGCACCCTTCAAAGCATCATCACCCGGGATGAGCTGAGCAACCCTTCTAAAAGCATGCGACTTGTGGGGGTGAGGGCCGGGCAACCCTTTCAGTGATGACCTGGGGTGTGAGGGCTGGGCACCCCCTTCCGGGGTGCATAAGGACCTGGGTGAGGGGCTGTGCACCTGTCCAGCACCATGACCCGGGGTGTGAGGGCCGGGAACCCTTTCAGTGCCATGACCCTGGGTGTGAGGGCCGTTCACTCCTTCAGTGCCATGACCCGGGGGGTGAAGGCTGGGCACCCCTTCAGCCCCATGACCCGGGGGGTGAGGGCCGGGCACTCGTTTAGCTCTATGACCAGGGGTGTGAGGGCCCGGCATACCTTCAGTGCCATGGCCAGGGGTGTGAGGGCCGGGCACCTCTTCAGTGACATGACCCGGGGCTTTAGGGCCGGGCACCTTTTCAGTGCCATGAGCCGGGGTGTGAGGGTCTGGCATCCCTTTAGTGCCATGGAACGGGGTGTGAGGCCCGGGCACCCCGACAGAGCTATGAACTGGGGTGTGACGGCCGGGCACCTATTCATTGCCATGACCCTGGGTGTGAGGGCCGGGCACCCTTTCAGTGCCATGAATCGCGGTGTGATGGCCGGGCACCCCTTCAGCTCCATGACCCGTGGTGTGAGGACCGGGAACCGCTTCAACCCCATGACCCGGGGTGTTAGGGCCGGGCACCCCTTTAGGTCCATGACCCGGGGTGTGAGGGCCGTGCACTCCTTCAGCGACATGACCCGGGGTGTGAAGGACCGGGCACCCTTTCAGTGCCATGAATCGGGGTGTGATGGCCGGGTACCCCTTCAGCTCCATGACCCGTGGTGTAAGAACCGGGAAACGCTTAAACCCCATGACCCGGGGTGTGAAGGCCAGGCACCCCTTTAGGTCCATGACCCGGGGTATGAGGGCCGTGCACCCCTTAAGTGACATGACCCCGGGTGTGCGGGCCGGGCACCCCTTCAGTGCCATGACCCGGGGTGTGAGGGCCGGGCTTCCCTTCAGTGACATGACCTGGTGTGTGAGGGCCGGGTACCCTTTCAGTGTCATAAACCTGGTTGTGAGGGACGGGCACCCCTTAAGTCCCAAGAAACGGGGTGTGAGTGCCGAGCACCCATACAGTGCTTTGAAAAAGGGTGTGTGTGCCGGGCACCCCTTCACATGACCCGGGGTGTCAGGGCCGGGCACCCCTCCTGCACCATGACCGGTGGTGTGAGCGCGGGGCACCCCATAAGTGACATGAACCAGGGTGTTAGGGCCCGGCACCCCTTCAGTGCCATGAGACGGGGTGTGAGTGCCGGGCACCCCGTTAGTGACATGAACCAGGGTGTTAGGGCCCGGCACCCCTTCAGTGCCATGAATCGGGGTGTGAAAGCCAGGCACCCCTTCAGCACCATGATCCGGGGTGTGAGGGACAGGCACCCCTTCAGTGCCATGACCCGGGGTGTGAGGGCCGGGAACGCTTCCCGTGACACTTGACCTGGGGTGTGAGCCGGGCACCTTCCAGTGACATGACCCGGGGTGTGAGGGCCGGGAACCGCTTCAACCCCATGACCCGTGGTGTGAAGGCCGGGCACCCCTTTAGGTCCATGACCCGGGGTGTGAGGGCCGGGCACCCCTTCAGTGTCATGAACCGGGGTGTGATGGCCGGGCTCCCTTTCAGTGCCATGAAACGGGGTGTGAGGGCCGGGCACCCCTACAGTGCTGCGAACCGGAGTGTGAGGGCCGGGCACCCCTTCGTTTGACACGGGGTGTGAGGGCCTGGCACCTTTTCAGTGCCATGACCCGGGGTATGAGGGCCGGGCTCGATTTCAGTGCCATGAATCGGGATGAAATGGCCGGGCACCCCTCCAGCACCATGACCCGGGGTGTGAGGACCGGGCACCCCATCAGCACCATGACCCGGGGTGTGAGGACCGTGCAGCCCTTCAGTACCATGACCCGGGGTGTGAGGGCTAGGCACCCCTTTTGTGCCATGATCTGGAGTGTGACAGCTGGGGACCCCTTCAGTGACGCGGCTTTGAGGTATGAGGGCAGGGAACCCTTTCAGTGACATGACCCTGGGTGTGAGGGCCGGGCAACCCTCCAGCACCATGACCCGGGAATTGAGGGCCGGGAACCCCATCAGCACCATGACCCGGGGTGTGAGGGCCGGGCACCCCTTTAGTGACATGACCAGGGGTGTGAGGGCCGGGCACCCTTCCGACACCATGACCCGGGGTTTGAGGGCCGGGCACCCTTTCAGTGCCATGATTCGGGGTGTGAAAGCCAGGCACCCCTTCAGCACCATGATCCGGGGTGTGAGGGACAGGCACCCCTTCAGTGCCATGACCCGGGGTGTCAGGGCCGGGAACCCCTTCAGTGACATGACCTGGGGTGTGAGGGCCGGGCACCCCTTCAGTGACATGACCCGGGGTGTGAGGGCCGGGAACCGCTTCAACCCCATGACCCGTGGTGTGAAGGCCGGGCACCCTTTAGGTCCATGACCCAGGGTGTTAGGGCCGTTCACCCCTTTAGTTCCATGACCCGGGGTGTGAGGGCCGGGCACCCCTTCAGTGTCATGAACCGGGGTGTGAGGGCCAGGCACCCCTACAGTGCTGCGAACCCGGGTGTGAGGGTTGGCACTTCTTCAGTGTCATGAACTGTGTGATGGCTGGGCACCCTTTCAGTGCCATGAAACGGGGTGTGAGGGCCGGGCACTTTGGGTGAAAAGGTGAACTGGGGTGTGAGGGCTGGCACCCCTTCCACATGACTCATGGGGGTGAGGGTCGGGCACTCTTCAGTGAAATAACGTGGAGGGCCGGGCACCCCTTCAGCACCATGACCCAGAGTGTTAGGGAGGGGGTCGATTTCAGTGCCAAGAATCGGGGTGTGAGGGCCGGGCACCCCATCAGCACCATGACCCGGGGTGTGATGGCCGGGAACCGCTTCAACCCCATGACCCGGGGTGTGAGGGCCGGACACCCCTCAGCCGCCATGACCCGGGGTGTGAGGGCCGGGCACCCTTTCAGTGACATGAATCGGGGTGTGAAAGCCGGGCACCGCTTCAGCACCATGCCCCGGGGTGTGAGGGCCGGGCATCCCTTTAGTGACATAACCCGGGGTGTGAGGGCCAGGCATCCTTTCAGTGCCATGAATCGGGGTGTGAAAGCCGGGCACCCATTCAGCACCATGACCCGGGGTGTGAGGGCCAGGCACCCCTTTAGTGCCATGACCCGGGATGTGAGGGCCGGGCACCCCTTCAGTGACATGACCTGGGGTGTGAGGGCCGGGCACCCCTTCAGTGACATGACCCAGAGTGTTAGGGCCGGGCTCGATTTCAGTGCCAAGAATCGGGGTGTGAGGGTCGGGCACCCCTCCAGTGACATGACCTGGGGTGTGAGGGCCGGGCACCCCTTCAGTAACATGATCCGGGGTGTGAGGGCCTGGCACCCCTCCAGCACCATGACCCGGGGTGTGAGGGCCGGGCACCCCTTTAGGTCCATGACCCGGGGTGTGAGGGCCGTGCACCCCTTCAGTGCTATGACCCGGGGTGTGAGGGCCGGGCATCCCTTCAGTGTCATGAACCGGGGTGTGAGGGCCGGGCTCGATTTCAGTGCCATGAATCGGGGTGTGAGGGCGGGCACCCCTCCAGCACCATGACCCGGGGTATGAGGGCCGGGCGCCCCTTCAGTGCTATGACCCGGGGTGTGAGGGCCGGGCACCCCTTCAATGACATGACCCGGGGTGTGTGGGCTGGGCACCCTTTCAGTGCCATGAACCGGGGTGTGAGGCCCGGTCACTCCTTCAGTGCCATGACCCGGGGTGTGAGGGTTGGGCACCCCTTCAGCCCCATGACCCGGGATGTGAGGGCCGGGCACTCGTTTAGGTCTATGACCAGGGGTGTGAGGGCCGGGCATACCTTCAGTGCCATGGCCAGGGGTGCGACGGCCGGGCACCGATTCAGTGCCATGACCCGGGATGTGAGTGCCGGGCACCCCTTTAGTGCAATGAAACGGGGTGTGAGGGCAGGGCACCCCTACAGAGCTATGAACCGCGGTGTGAGGGCCGGGCACCCCTTTAGTGCCATGAGCCGGGGTGTGAGAGACGGGCACCCCTTTAGTGCCATGAAACGGGGTGTGAGGGCCGGGCAACCCAACAGAGCTATGAATCGGGGTGTGAGGGCCGGGCACCCTTCCATATGACACGGGTTGTGAGGGCCGGGCACCTTTTCAGTGCCATGACCCGGGGTTTGAGGGCCGGGCACCCCCTTCAGTGCCATGAATCGGGGTGTGGAAAGCGCGCACCCCTTTCAACAATATGACCGTGAGGGCCGGCCTGATTTCACGTTATGAATCGGGGTATGAGGCTGGGCACCCCTTCAGTGCTATGAATCCGGGTGTGAGCGCCGGGCACCCCTTCAACAATATGACCCGGGGTGTGAGGGCCGGGCTCGATTTCAGTGCCATGAATCGGGGTATGAGGGCTGGGCACCCCTCCAGCACCATAACCCGGGGTATGAGGGCCGGGCACCCCTTCAGTGCTATGACCCGGGGTGTGACGGCCGGGCACCCTTTCAGAGACATGACCCGGGGTGTGAAGGGCGGGTACCCCTTCAATGACATGACCCGGGGTGTGTGGGCCGGACACCCTTTCAGTGCCATGACCCGGGGTGTGAGGGCCGATCACTCCTTCAGTGCCATGACCCGGGGTGTGAGGGCTGGGCACCCCTTCAGCCCCATGACCCGAGGTGTGAGGGCCGGCCACCCGTTTAGGTCTATAACCAGGTGTGTGAGAGCCGGGCACACCTTCAGTGCCATGGCCAGGGGTGTGACGGCCGGGCACCGCTTCAGTGCTATGACGCAGGGTGTGAGGGCCGGGCACCCCTTTAGTGCCATGAGCCGGGGTGTGAGGGCCGGGCACCCATTTAGTGCCATGAAACGGGATGTGAGGGCCAGGCACCCCTACAGAGCTATGAACCGGGGTGTGAGGGCCAAGCACCCCTTCACATGACACGGGATGTGAGGGCCGAGCACCTTTCCAGTACCATGACCCGGGGTGTGAGGGCCGGGCTCGAATTCAGTGCCATGAATTGGGGTGTGAGGGTTGGGCACCCCTCCAGCACCATGACCCGGGGTATGAGGGCCGGGCTCCCTTTCAGTGCTATGACCCGGGGTGTGAGGGCCGGGCAGCCTTTCAGTGACATGATCCAGGGTGTGTGAGGCTGCACCCCTTCAATGACATGACCCGGGGTGTGGGGGCTGGGCACCCTTTCATGCCATGAATCGGGGTGTGAGGGCTTGGCCACTCCTTCCAGTGCTGTGACCCGGTGTAGGCTGGGCACCCTCAGCCCCATGACCCGGATGAGGTTGGGCAGCACTCTGGGCTAGGCTCAGGACTTAGTGAGCCATGCTGGGACACCACTGCTATGGCTAGGGTGTGACGGTCAGCACTGATTCAGTGCCATGACCCGGGGTGTGAGGGCCGGGCACCCCTTTAGTGCAATGAAACGGGGTGTGAGGGCAGGGCACCCCTACAGAGCTATGAACCGCGGTGTGAGGGCCGGACACCCCTTCACGTGACACGGGTGTGAGGGTCGGGCACCTTTTCAGTGCCATGAACAAGGGTGTGAGGGCCGGGCACCCTTTCAGTGCCATGAATCGGGGTGTGATGACCGGGCACCCCTTCAGCTCCATGACCCGTGGTGTGAGGACAGGGAACCGCTTCAACCCCATGACCCTGGGTGTGAGGGCCGGGCACCCCTTCAGGTCCATTCCCGGGGTGTGATGGCTGTGCACCCCTTCAGTGACATGACCCGGGGTGTGAGGGCCGGGCACCCCTTTAGTGACATAACTTTGGGTGTGACAGCCGGGAACCCTTCCAGCACCATGACCCGGAGTGTGATGGCCGGGCACCCCTTCAGTGTCATGAACCGGGGTGTGACGGACGGGCACCCCTTCAGTGCCATGAACTGGGGTGTGAAGGCCGGGCACCCTTTCAGTGCCATGAATCGGGATGTGAGGGCCGGGCACCCCTTCAGCACCATGACCCGGGATGTGAGGGCCAACCACCCCTTCAGTGCCATGAATCTGGGTGTGAGGGCCAGGCACCCTTTCAGCACCATGACCCGGGGTGTGAGGGCCGGGCTCGATTTCAGTGCCAGGAATCGGGGTGTGAGGGCCGGGCACCCTTTCAGTACCATGAAACGGGGTGTGAAGGCCGGGCACCGCTACAGTGCTGTGAACTGGGGTGTGAGGCCCGTGCACCCCTCCAGCACCATGACCCAGGGTATGAGGGCCGAGCACCCCTTCAGTGCTATGACCCGGGGTTTGAGGCCGATTACCCTTTCAGTGCCATGACCCGGGGTGTGAGACCCAGCCACTCCTTCAGTGCCATGACCCGGGGTGTGACGGCCGGGCACCCCTTCAGCCCCATGTCCCGAGGTGTGAGGGCCGGTCACCCATTTAGGTCAATAACCAGGTGTGTGAGGGCCGGGTACACCTTCAGTGCCATGGCCAGGGGTGTGACGGCTGGGCACCGCTTCAGTGACATGACCCGGGGTGTGAGGGCCGCGCACTCGTTTAGGTCTATGGCCAGGGGTGTGAGGGCCGGGCACCCCTTCAATGCTATGACCTGGGGTGTGAGGGCCGAGCACCCTTTCAGTGCCATGAGCCGGGGTGTGAGGGCCAGCCACTCCTTCAGTGCCATGACCTGAAGTGTGACGGCCGGGCACCCCTTCAGCCCCATGTCCCGAGGTGTGAGGGCCGGGCACACCTTCAGTGCCATGGCCAGGGGTGTGACGGCTGGGCACCCCTTCAGTGACATGACCCGGGGTGTGAGGGCTGGCCACCCCTTCAGTGACATGACCCGGGGCGTCAGTTACGGGCACCCCTTCAGTTCCATGAGCCGGGGTGTGAGGGCCGGGCACCCCTTGAGTGCCATGAAACGGGGTGTGAGGGCCGGGCACAACTACAGAACTATGAACCGGGGTGTGAGGCTGCACCGTCACACACGGGGTGTGAGGGCCGAGCACCCGTTTAGGTCTATAACCAGGTGTGTGAGGGCCGGGCACCCCTTTAGTGCCATGAAACGGGGTGTGAGGGCCGGGCAACCCTACAGAGCTATGAATCGGGGTGTGAAGGCCGGGCACCACTTCACATGACACGGGGTGTGAGGGCCGGGCAGCCCTTCATATGACACGGGGTGTGAGGGCC
>NW_024743968.1:0-5384 GCF_018991925.1 Homarus americanus | reverse complement strand
CATTACCACAATCCTTGGCTACCACCATTATCACCAACACCATTCTCATCACCATTATCCCCACCACTAGCACCATCCCACTCCAACAAACTCTACCTCCACCACTAGCACCAACACCATCATCCCCACTCCAACAAACTCTAACTCCACCACTTCCATACCATCATCCCTCTCCAACACAACCTACATTACCTTCAGTACCACCACCACCATCACCCTTCCTTTCCTCCATCCCTCCCTCCCTTCCTCACTCCCTCCCTCACTCAAGTCCCCGTCAAGAAGGCTAACCCTCCTCCTCCTCCGCCTCCTCCAGTAAGAAATAAAAGGTCTACATTTAGGCAGAGTCAAGGACATCATACTATGTTCTCAAGTGGTTTTTACTTACACGAGCTTCTGCCGTTCAAACTGTTTCAAGTCTAGACCCGCGTGAGGAGAGCTGCATTGCACCTCTTGAGACTCCTCTTCCCCCCCCCCCTCTTCCTCCTCCTCTTCCTCTCGTCTCTCAGGAAGGAACGATTTCCCACGGTTTGTGCAAGGTAAAGTCGCCCTAATGCTGGCAATTAATTAGACCTTTCCTCCTGTGCAGTTTACTCCGAGCAGAGCTAGGCAGCTAGGGGGTGTCTTTAAAGGATCTTCGCCTCTCTGCCACCACCACACAGGATCGAGTCTTCTCTACCCCCCACGACCACACCATTTGTTGTTGGCTTTAGGCGTCTGTTCTTGTTAATTAGTCATTTGAGTTAATTAGTAATTAAGACGCAAGTTGTCATAAGATTAGCGCTAGGGGAGTTTTGAAGGCAGGCAGGAGATGAGTGGGGAGTTGAAGTGGTGTAACGAGGAGAGGAGGGGAGAAGTAAAACGTTTAATGAGGGGAAAAAGACCAGAACGTTACAGATTGTTTTGTGGTGGTGAGTGGTGGCGGGGAAGGAGGAGGGCGAGACCTGAGGAGATTTACGAGTTTTCTCCGTGTGAGGGGAAGGCGGGTGGTGAGAGGTGAGGTGTGGGGGGGGAGTTCGTGGTGTTGGTGTTTTACCGTCTAGGGAGAGAGGGGGGTGAGAGGGAAGGGAGGGAGGATAGGATAGAGATAGGAGGAAGGGAGAGGGAGAGGAAGGGGGAGGGATGGAAAGGGGCGACAAAGGAAGGGAAAGATAGGTCATGGAAGAGGAAGAAAGGGGATGAAAGAGGACACAAGAGAGAAGAGGAGGAGCAGGAGGTGTAAGAGAGGGGAAGGAGGAGGATGAGATGAGGAAGGACATGGAAGAGGAGGAGAAAGAGGAAAGGAGGGAGAGGGAGAATGGGAAACAGGAGATGGTGGTGGTACGGTGGGATGGAAGATGGAACAGGTGTATGTATGTGTGTGGATGGAAAGGGAATTGGAATTTCTTTGAGTACGATGACTTAATCCCTTGAGTACGATGACTTAACCCCTTGAGTTCGATGACGTCCCCTTATGTTAACACGACTTATCCCTCAGCGTCATCACCAATCCTGAGTTCGATGACTTAACCCCTCGAGTACGACGACTTAACCCCTTGAGTACGACGACTTAATCCCTTGAGTACGATGACTTAACCCCTCGAGTACGACGACTTAACCCCTTGAGTACGACGACTTAAGCCCTTGAGTACGATGACTTGAACCCTTGAGTACGATGACTTAACTTGAGTACAAAACGATTCTAACCCCTTGGAGTACGACGGCAGAATTTAAGCCCTGAGCAACATGACGAACTTTGAAAGTACGATGACTTAACCCCTTGGTGATGACTTAACCCACATTGAGCAGACGTATCAACCTCTTGAGGTGATGACTTAACCCCTTGAGTACGATGACTTAACCCATTGAGTACGACGACTTAACCCCTTGAGTACGATGACTTGAACCCTTGAGTACGATGACTTGAACCCTTGAGTACGATGACTTAACCCCTTGAGTACGATGACTTAACCCATTGAGTACGACGACTTAACCCCTTGAGTACGATGACTTGAACCAGTATCTCTAAAACAAACTTTATTTAAATAATAATAATCATCATTAACCAATATTATTACCAGTTAATAAATAATATTACATTTTCATAAGTAATTTTTTAATGTAATTGTGGAGGTTAAGTAGAGCAGTTTATATATTTGTTTATATATGTAATTTATATATTTTTGTCGAAGAATATTTTAATGTTATATATTAATGTGTATTTTTGTCTTGTGTTTAGTTTATTTATGTTAGGTAATATTGCTTTTACCTCACTCCTCCCTCCTTCCTCCTCCTTTACCCTTCCTTCCCTCCCTTACCCTTCCTTCCCCCCTTTCTCCCTCTTACACCACCCTTCCGCCCTTCCTACCTCCTACATTACCTTTCCTTCACTCCCTCCCTCCCTCCCTCCCCTCCCCTCTTTCCTACATCACCCCTCCCTCACCCCTCCCACCTCCCCCCTCCTTCCCACCTCCCCCCTCCCTCCCTCACCCCGCCCCCCCATAAAGGTAAGAAAGATCTAAGCCAAAATATTTTGTCAACATTTTTCAGACATTTTTAAGACGAAAACAAATATATTCTTGACACGTATTATTCTGTTTTGGTTGAGGTAAGGAGGGGGGGAGGAGGGAGGGAGGGAGTTTGGGTAGGAGTGAGGGAGGAAAGGAGTAAGGGAGAGAGTGAGTGAGAGGGGAAGTTTAGGTAAGGAGGGAGAGATGGAGGGGAAAGAGGGAGGCAGGGAGTGTGTTAGTGAGGGAGTGGTTAGAGGGGGAATGAGGGAGTGAGGGAGTAAGTGAGGATGTGAGAATGAATGAGAGAGGGAGTGTATGAGGGAGAGGAGTGAGGGAGAGAGGGAGGGAGTGAGGAGATAGTTAGCATGAAGGTATTTTTAAATTTCGAGACATACCTCCTGGCTGGTCTAGTGCAGTGTAGCGACCAGCGTGTTGTTATTAGTTGTGTGTAGGTGTTGAGACAAACGCGCGTGTGTGTGTGTGTGTGTGTGTGTGTGTGTGTTTGAATTTGTTTGTTTGTGTGTCTGTTTTCCGTAAGTGTGAAATATTGTAGCGTTAAAATTATATAATACTTTGTTCTAAATTCGGAAATGTTGTACCGCAAAAAGTATAGGGGTTTTGCCCTAAAAATTAAATACTTTGTTGTTGCTGTAAAAAGTTTACCATAAAAAAATAAAAATAAAATATTATAATACTTTAGACTAAGTTTATAATAGTTTTACAATATATATTAAATATTTTGCCGCCAAAATAGTAAAAATCCTCTTTAAAAAGTATAAATATTTTACCCAAGCTATTAATATTTACGTACATATAAAATAAATTTCTCTATTGAAATAAAATACGATAAATTATTTTTTTTATTTTTTATTATTAAATTTAAATACTAGTAATAGCTTGTATTATACTTTTTTAAGCTTCTAGTAAGACCACTTCTATTTTTCACTAAATTAAAAATGAAGTAATAGCATTTTTTTTATTTTTGTTCAATAAAATTAAAAACACAAGAATACGGAATTTATTTTTCTGGTAAATAAAATAGAAAACAAAAATTTTTACAAATTTTAAATATTTTGTCCATAAATAAAAAAAAATATATAAATTTTCAATATATTTAGACAAAATTAAAAACACCAAACTAATGAATTAAATTTTTCTTGGTTAGTAAAATAAAAACAAAACAAAATTTAGAATATTTCAAACTATATAAAACAAAAATATTGAACTATAAAAAATTTCCCTCCACGTAAAATAAAAATACAGAAACCACAAATTTAAAAACCACGAATTTTTTTTTCAAAGACTTAAACAGAAAATTCACAGGACGACGGAACGAACGAGGAAGAAGTCTCCCAGTTTGTCCACGGTGTTTATTTTTCGCGTCAGAGCAAGGAGGGCATAATGAGCACAAACGGTAATATAAAAACTCGCGAAATATTCATATATATATATATATATATATATATATATATATATATATATATATATATATATATATATATATATATGAAACCGGTCGGAATTTGCTGGACTTTAATTTCTCACTTGACTTGGGGTTTATTAAAAATTAATAGATGGTAATGGCAGTGGAAGCGCCCCTTTGAGAAAAATCCCGAACCAGCACAAGAACACTTAAATCTACTACACAAAATGAATTGTCCGTGACCCGTGGAAGGATAGCGTCTGTGACTGAGATGAATGAGACACACTGTAAAATTTAGACACTTATATTTCCTCCAACACTACAAACACAATCAAATAATGGTACACCAATATGCGCACCTCTTAACTTAAACTTAAAACACTACTCTGGGGAATAAAAGTTATAAATGACATAGAAATTATTAGAAACACAGGCAACAATAAATTTGAAGTATTAAGAAATGTTAATTGCACACATGAACAGGCCTTAAGGGCTTTCACAAAATAATATCAGTCACTTAGGAAATGGTACTAAAAAATAAGAAATTAAATACTCCACAATGAATAGGCCTTAAGGGTTTTCAACAAAATAATATCAGTCACTGAGGAATGGTAATAAAATATAAGAAATTAAATACTCTACAATGAATAGGCCTTAAGGGCTTTCAACAAAATAATATCAGTCACTGAGGAAATGGTAATAAAATTTACGAAATTAAATATTCTACAATGAATAGGCCTTAAGGGCACTCAACAAAATTATAGCACCCCAACAGATGTACACTTCCTAACCTAACCTACCCACTACTCTGGGGAACAAGGTTATACCTGAGATCAGAATTATGAAGAACAACTAGAGGCATTAAAAGAATCAAATCACAGTATCACTCTGGTTCCACTTAATGGCACAAACATTCAAAACAATATTATCAAAATTATTTAGAAACTATTAAACTACACACGTCAAGATAATATCAGTCTGAGGAGTGGTGTTAACTACACCCGTAATAATGAAGATAAAATGTTCCTCTAGGTATCTCCTAGAGTCCTAGACTCACGGTCTCAGTGTGTGACCATTAATATACTCAGATAGCCTCAGTGTACTCCCAGTGCGTCCATGGGCAGGAAGAGAGTGAACCAATCAGACCTTGTGCAGTTGAGAGAAACTTTAGCTTCCCGTTAGCAAGAGGGTTTCACTAGCTGACCGAGGACACGTGGTGTTGTGCACCGGAGTGGTAAGAACTGATCACCCACTGCTGATGCTGGTCCCGTGTCGTTTTAGTTGTCGGGAGCACTCGTTCACTCAAGAGATCCTTTGCTACCCCGCTAAACAGTGACAGGCCTACACTGATCAGTCCAATGGCGACAATCGCCACCCTCAATCATCAACGGCAGTCTCAAACGGCAGTCAATCTCTCGCAGTCAACTCCGGTCAACTCCAGTCAACTCCGGTCAACTCCGGTCAACTCCAATCAA